>NC_088925.1:32610000-32907500 GCF_038396675.1 Hydra vulgaris | reverse complement strand
TCGCAAATTAAAGGTATGACTTCAACGGTATTTTTCACAAGATTGCCAAAGGGTATTTGTTCCTGCATCTTTAAAGTCATTTGTTGACACGGTTTTACATGGAAATAAAAGTAATGAATGTAGTCAAGGTTTAGAACAAACAAATTTAACAATCAATCAATTGATAATTCATAATAGTATGATATGTGTTCGTCAAATTCAACAAAAACCAAGATTCAAAAAAGACAAAAATCTCGAGAAAGTCCTATAGGCATTTATGTAGGCATAACGATTCATAGGAAAACTTGTTGATAAACTTTATAAACTTGGGATATCAATATCTTATAACCGTGTTTTGGAATTATCAACACAAATGGGTAATAGAGTTTTGAACTACTTTGCAGAAAGTAAATTGGTTTGCTCACCGCGCTAACAGGAATATCATTATTCCAGCATTGAAAATCAGAGAAAATTGTATTAGATCATAAAAGTTTAGAGTTTTCTGAAAAAAAAAAACAGTTGTCAAACCTTCCTGATTCATACTCTGAGATTCGACCAGATTTGAACTTTAATGAAAGACCCGAAATGGAAAACTATTTCAACGTCTGTTTAAACAACTTTTTTCGGGAAGACTTGGAAAATACGTAAGACTTACTTGCACATCATCTTATGCATATTATATGTTTCTATAGTTAGAAGGGAAAACTTAGATGTCGCAATGAATTGATGCTACGGTCCAACGGCTCTAATCATAAAAATACAAATAATGTCTTTTATAGAGCCACCTCGCTCTGGAATTCTCATGACAATAAAACCATGTGCTCAAAAAGTCTTCAGGAGTTCAAAAATAATATTTTACTTTGGAATGGGGAAAAACGTTTATGTAGAATTTGTAAAACTTAAATTTATGTATTATTATTACTTATCATGTCATTTTTACGAATTTATAAATATATTTGTTCTTTTTATGGTATTTGCAAAGTTATTTTTTTTCTTTACGATATTTATAAAAGTCATTTTTTTTCTTATTAATAATTTTTATGCATGATATTGTATTTAAGCACGTTGCTATACTAGTTGTAACTGATTTTTATATGGATATTTTTACGATGTTTTTGTTTGCTTGTATTATGTATAGAGTTTATTGTGTTGATTTTAATTAGTTTATTTATAAACTACTGTATGCAATCAACTATAAATAAAGTTTTAAAATTAAAAAAAAATTTAATCAAAAATATATATGAATTATTTTTATTCTATTTCAGATGGTTGCACCACGTTGAAGATGTACCACTATTGAGGGAGAAAATCAAAACAGCTCCAACATAACTTGGTCAGCATTCAATGCATCACATATTAATGCCGTCAAAGTAATTGATCATTCGGCGTTGCTCCCATTGTATTCTTTGGCTAAACTGATACAGTGGAATTAGAAAGAATACTACAGAGAAAAAGCTTGTAATTATGACGGGTCCACTTCATATCAAAATGGCGGCGCTTAAAACAATTGGAGATTGGTTAAAAGATTCCGGGTGGTGTTCTGCTTTAGATGAAGCAGAAATTTTATTAGCAGGAAAACTGAATCATACCTTAATGCATCACATGTATCAAAAACAAGAAGTGGGCAAACAGTAAATTTTGAAGTCTATTTTTTCATTTTTAGGAAGGATGAGTTTGATTTTGTGATATACAAACATTTACAAAACATCATTGTTCAGAAAACTTTGCGTTATAAACGCTCTAAGTAAAAAAAGTAATTCCGTAATAGATAACTGCTGCTGCTTTTCATATTTTGATGAAACAAGCTTTATTAAGACTACGTGATTCGAAATAAAAGATGTAAAAAACATTTTCATGATTGGAGAGAAGATTGTGAGCAGGTTTATCTCCACTTTGGATTTTGGTCAATAACACTCAGATTTGAGCTGGTTATAATAGTTTTTGTGCGATCAATAAGGACTAGAAATTTTGATTTGTATAGGCAGTGCGTTTGACAACTCCTGCCTTGGTTTTTTGCACTGGACCATATGCATTACTTGCGTTGATTATCCGTACATTTAGCAAATATGATTCAACTTGAAGAAACAAATCTAGATATTGCAAGACTATTTCAGAACGGCATGTTTGTTGTAAACAAAATAAATAAAAAGTTTTTTTAAATTGGGTTAGAACATAATTGCACATAAGCAAAATATCAAATACGTCAAAGAAGAAGGAGGTTTTTTTTTATTACAATAACAAAAAAAATGTCCATTTAAAAAGCTTATCTGAAAATATGAACTTGAAGTTGTTTCGGTAATAAATTTTTGTTACTTATTAGTAAAGCTCTCATGCATTAAAAATAAAATCTTTCCAACTTTATTAAGGTGCAATTGGGTTGACGGAAGATTCCCAAGAACTTCTTCGCTGGATGATTTGTGGACCCGAGTTAGCTCGATGCGTAAATGAGTTTAATCGAATTTACCATACGCAGAAAATGATGAAAATGATTTCGTGGAAACAAGTTTCAACATCATGAGCAAAATAAAAGTCATCAAAATTGTTTTGCATCTTAAGTTACCAAATTAGTTGATGTAATTTCAAACATGGGTGATCAATTTAAAGAAGAAAGCCTAGATATTCTGACGCTTGAAACCCATGATTTCAAAGACAAAGAAGTGGTAAATACTGTTAATTCAATTGAGAGTTTTAGAGAAAAAATGTTCAACCATTTTTTCAAAACCGGAATAAAGGAGTGTAAGGAGCCTATCTTCAGTCCAATAAAACAAAACAAGCTACCACTTTTTAGTTAAGTCAATACAAAAAGGAAGTTAAAAGATCAATCGCAAATATCTGTGCTCAAAAAGAACTGCCAATTATTTTTGCAACTATACATTTCCTGCAAGATCCGAGATGGCAACCTTAACGAGTTGTTTGCTCATGAAAACCACACTTTTCCGCCGTCTCTTTCAAAAGATGGGCTGTTACGCAGTGGAAATAAACCAGATCTTTTAACTAGTTTTAATGATTTGCACAGCGCACTTAAAGATAAACCCAAAGTTGAATGTTTGATTATTGATGGAGCTGTAGTTGTAAATATTTTTTCAGCTAAGATTTGTGTAAATTTTGAAGATTATTTAACCAATTTGTTCCAGAAATTCATTTTGGAACATTTACAATCGTAGGCAAGAGTTGATATTATTTGGGACGTTTACACAGAGAACAGCCTTAAAGAATCAGCAAGAGTCAAAAAAGGACAAGGTATTCGTTGTCGTATGTTGCCCGAATCAAAGATTCCATGTAATTGGTAGTCTTTCTTCGTGTTGATCAGAACAAAAACGAATTATTTAAGTTCTTTTCAGTCCAAGTATCTTGTCTTTAAACAGAGAGATTGATTGTTGTGACCTACGAGGACTTAGTGATATCAAACCAAAATATCAACAAATCCAATCTTGAGCCTTGCAAACATGAAGAAGCAGACACTCGTATATTTCTCCACACGTACGATACTGCTATAAACAGTGGACTCATAAAAGCCATGATCAGAACTTTATATACTGATGCTATTCATACTTTAGATTATCTTTAAGTCAGAAAATATTTCATGTCATGAAAACAATTTTTATTAAAAATCACATGATCATAGTTTTCTAATTTTAGGTTTAGAACTTTTTCATAAGCTACATTTAGAAGTATTATGGATATGGTTTGATACTAGCGAAAACCAACGCTTTATTTCACTGCATGACCTTGTAAAATGTCTTGGTACAAAACAGAAATGTTTACATCTATTTCACGCAGTAACAGGTTGCGATCAAGTCTCATTTTTTGCTGGAAAAAGGAAAATACTTTCCTGGAAAACTTGGGAAAAATTTGAAGATCTCACTAACGCCTTGGAATTAAATTCCTATTGTTCCTCAAAGAAAGATATCTATTTTTACTATTTAAGTATTTTCCACTTACTTGAAAGATTTGTTACACTACCATATAACCCTACTAGTTCTTACAGTAGAGTAAATGAATGTAGAATAGACTTATTTTCTAAAAAAAGACCTTTATTAGACGCCATACCTCCTACGCAAGACTCTTTGCAACTGCGTATCTCTAGAGCTGTTTACCAGGCTTTGTATTGCTGGGCACAATCATTGTATGAGAATCCATCATTGCCTAATCCATGTGAGTGGGGTTGGATTATTGAAGTCAATATTTACATAATTGTTTGGACAACAATTCTGCAAGCTTCCAAAATGTGCAGCGAACTTATACGATGTGGCTGCAAAATAGAGAAAGGTTGCAGAGGTCTTTGTAAACGCGTAAAAGCATTACTTCTATGTATCGCACTTTGCAAATGTGGTAGTGATTGTGAGCGTTAAATTCATAATTGAATTCAATAAATCGGTAATGAAAAGCCCTGCTTCTCGTTACCGATTTATTTGTAACATATTGTGTTTTTATATTTTTTGCTGCGTTTTTAATAAGCTTTCCATTGATGCATAAATGACCGTTTTTTAAGGTTGTTTTTTTTTTCTGCTTCGGAAATGATCCGGTTACCATAGAGGTATTTTGGAAGTGGGTCTGGATCTTAAAATGATTATTTCAATATAATCAACATGTAGCCCAAGTTTCATGCTTTCACCCCAAACAGCACATATACATTTATATATTTACATATAAATTACCCCAAATAGCACACAGCAAATATAAATTTGTCACTAATTGAGTGCACTAAAAAAAAGCCACCAAAGAAAGCAGGAAATAAAGTTGAAATTTTCAAATTTTCAGTTTAGATTGTTTTAAAAAATTAACAATCCCTGAATTCATTTCTAATGTTTTTAGTAAAATAAACACAAAATTTTAAGATTTAAGCAAAGTGGTTAAATAAATTTTAAGATTTAAGCAAAGTGGTTAAATAAATTTTAAGATTTAAGCAAAGTGGTTAAATAAATTTTAAGATTTAAGCAAAGTGGTTAAATAAATTTTAAGATTTAAGCAAAGTGGTTAAATAAATTTTAAGATTTAAGCAAAGTGGTTAAATAAATTTTGCATCGCAACGGCCACTAGCAACACACTTTTCTTTCTTGTTTTAGACTAATTTTTGTATACTTGGCATACTTTTTCAAAAATTGAACTCAAGTATGATGGTCAAATTTGCTCTATACTGTAGATAAAACAAAACAAACTACATTTACTTTCAGTGTTATATAAGAGCTTTCACTGAGCACTTATTTATCTCTTGAGACGAATTAATGATAAAACTTTTTATGTAAATTTATCTTTATTAATAAAGTTGTTTATAGATTTTAACTATTTCATTTTAGCTAATAAAGAATAAATAAATGGAAATAAGAAGAATTGTACAAGAAAAGTTAAGAGAACATTCTCTTGAAACAAGTTCCAAAAAGTAAGTAATAAAACATTAACAAATTAACATAAAAGCAAAATAACTTTACTATAAAACTCATGTGGTGATAAAAATCTTAGCAAATTTAAATGAAAAACAATGTTTAGATGATTTTAACTTGATTAAGTATTTCCCTGTTTTCAAAGAAATTTTTATGCAAGTTGGTAGCTGGCCATATTGTCAAAATAGAGTAAATATACAAAATGACTTTTCAAAGGGAATAGGCTTTTTATACAGATTAAAAATCAAATGTATATCTTGTTTATATGAATGGTTCACTTTTACAAGCAATAATTTGGGAAAAAACACACTAAGTAAAGTGCATTTGACATTAACTTAAAAACGATTGTTGCTTTTTAGAGCAGTTCATTTCTACTGTACCAATTTCAAAATCAATTGCAACGCCATGTTTTATGTCCTACACAATCCTGAAAGTTAGTGTAATTGGAAAAAATTAGAAGGTGAACAATAAACAAGCATAAACTAAAAGTTAATCTACCTATATGGGTCCATGGTATTGTATTAAGTAATATCAAGGATTTAAGTGATGATCAATTTGTAAAAAAGTGTTCATGGAGAAATAAAAAATTACAATGATAGTAATGTAATTTGATCCAAAAAGTGTCAAAAATGTGTTTATGAAAAAATGTACCCTAGAAACCAAAGTAAAATCAGCTATTTGATTTTGAACAAAGGAACATCTAGTCTTAAACGTGTTTTTGAATATCTTAATATACCACACAGGGCCGTAGGAACAAAAATTATATATGGAGGGGAGACAATACTAGCCCAAAATAGTTTAAAGGACCTTTTTTTGTCATTTTTTCAGTCAATTTCTTCTAAATTGTTTATTTAAAAAATTATTGGGGGGGGGGGGGGGAGGCAAATGCCCCTGCTGCCGACCCGGTTGCAAAAGGCCTGCCACACAGTGGAAAGACTGAAACCGGTTCATTGAAACGGGACAGGCGTCATGTTAGTAATATAGAGAGAAAAGAAAAAACTTTTAATAAAAAAGATTATCTAAATATTGGTTTGATGAAGAACGAGATTTTGAAGCTTTGTGTGCTTTTTAGAGTTTTTTAGACTGTTTTTTATTTTTTTGTTTTTAAAATGTTGTTTTCTCAGTTTTTCATTTTTCACTATTTGTCTTTACGTGAAACAAGATATTTCAAGATTAGTTTAAGATATGGAGCTAAAATTTTCAGCATTTGCAGTAATCACTTACAATGTACAATTTTAGGTCTTTTTCGGTTAAAATTTGATGTTTTTTACAAAAAATTTCAAAATTTCAAATTTTTTTAGTAACTAAAATTCACTATTGTAACTATTTTATTTAACATTCTGAAAGCAAAAATTCAATTTGACATAAATTTATTTCGAGGTACACCACTTTAAAAACTTGCTTGGTTTTGGACATAAAGTATATATCGAAGGAATGCTAGTACATTTTTTTTAAATATTCTCTCAACTTTTTAAACCTTTTTTCTAACTACCTGCCATATTTAATTAAAAAAAAGCATACTCAGACACCTTAATCTATACTCCAATTAGGTAAAAAATTGTTGTTGTTTGGACATCAAGTATATATCAAAGGAATACTGGAAATCTCCAAAAGTTGGTGCTATTCATTGGGATAGCCAACAACAAAAATGTTTGTGAAGAAAGGCTTCCTATTCTTTTTTCAGGTAGATCTAAAGTAATACTTGGGCGAGTTAATTCATGTAAAATTAGAAACTAATTAACAGTTAACATATTAGCAAGTCAATATACTTGTTATTAAGTCCGTTGAAATTAGTTCTATTTCAAAAATATATATTTTTAGGTTGTTCAGGTGTAAAATGTAACAGTGTTTCCATATAAACCCGCAGAGAAAATGGGACCATTACTAGAAAAGAGTTTTACTAGAAAATTGAAACTGCACAGGATGTGTGGCAGGCATGGTTTTTGACACTTCATCATCAAATACTGGGACTATTACGGCAGGGTGTGTTTCAATGCAATATATATTGAACAGGCCATTTCTATGGCTTTCTAGTTGACATCACATAAGAGAGTTTATACTAACTTATGTATGGAACAGTTTAAAGATAGAGATTTCAAAAGGTCCTAATATCAATATATTTTAAGGTAATCTAACATGTTAATTATAACGTTTTCTTGTTATTATCTAATATTTAAAATTAAACTAACATCGGTATCATAAGCAACAAAATAATGACTGCATTGTTTGGTTTTTAGATTTAAGAAAATTTTAAACATCTGAATTGCCAAACTACTGAAGACATAGACATTCCTCAAATTTCACTTTGATAAACAAAAACGACGCCATTACAAATCTTTGCCATTAAGCAACGAGGCAAAATTTCAACAGACATTCAACTAACATTGTTGTATCTAAGCAATGGCCAAAATGTGGTATTTTCTGGATTTGTATAGACCAGGCGCTTTGCACAATGCAAAGTGGATGACAAAATTGTTATATTCTATAAAACTTGTACTGTTTAACAAAAAAATTAGCCAGCTACCTAGTGGAACTATTTTTCTCAACACAAAGGTTTGTTCAGTTAGTTGTATTTTGTTATATTCCATGGTGGCTCAGTGTACCTAAATTTTCAGCAGCTCCCACTAATATCTTAAATCTTATTAATTTATTATCAGAGTATAAAGTTATTGGTTTAACTATTGCTAATGCTGCTCTGAAAGTTTTAAACAATTGCATGTGGTATCTCAATGAGGAGTTAGCGCCACTGTCTCCATTTAATAATAACTTAGAGGACAAGCAGAGGCAAAAGATTGCAAATAAAATACTATCACTAAAAAATTATGTGACATTGAATGAAATAATTTCAAAAAGAAAAGGGTCATGGTTTGGTAAACTTATATTTTCAATGGTTCCTAAAATGACTGTGAATGGTTTGACTGATTTTATTGGTAAAGACTCCCCAGTACTTTTTACCATATTAAATATTATCAGTAGTTTTTTCAGGGAACCGGTTATAGAATGGGATAAAAATGAAGATTTTCTAGCTTCAAAAAATGAACGTCTAGTGAAGCTTTGTAGTGAGTTAGCGGGAACTGCTAAGATAAAAAATAAGTTCCAGAACAATCTAACTAAAAAAAAATTTGTGTTTTTTTTTTATTTGCGTAAAATAGGTAACCTCCCCCTCCCCTACTTTCATCACTCCTCCCTAAATAGCACACCTAAATCTTAAACTTGTTTATTCTACTACTTTTATGCCAAAAAGCTTCCTTAAATCATAATTAAGTATAGAAGATATATTAGGTGGTCGCAGACATTTATATGCTAAAATTTGGAAATTTTCTATTTTAGCGACAAAATAGAATACTCTGATTGAAATCTGCAACCACTAAACATTGAACCACTAAACATTGTCCATATACTCTGAAGTTTTTCGAAGCTCTTAGTTAATAGTTACCTCCTCACTAAAAAAAAGTCAGATTTGTTTACTGAAATATTTAAAAGAAATCAATATATATATATATATATATATATATATATATATATATATATATATATATATATATATGTATGCATTTATATACTATATATATATATATATATATTTGTATATATATGTATATATATATATATATAAATATATATATATACATATATACATATACATATATATATACACACACATATATACATATATATATATATATATATATATATATATATATATATATGTATATATGTGTGTGTATATATATATGTATATGTATATATGTATATATATATATTTATATATATATATATATACATATATATACAAATATATATATATATATATATATATAGTATATAAATGCATACATATATATATATATATATATATATATATATATATATATATATATATATATATATATATATATATATATATATATATATATATATATATATATATATATTAGTGGAAATGAAAGTCACATATTGCTATTGTTACTGTTGAAGTTTATTCTCCAATTATTTTTTTATGTTCTCTTGATAATTAGAGCAATTACTTCAATTGAAAAGCTCGTTTTATAAATATTTACTTTACTCATTATATTCGAATTTCAAACTATTTACTTTCCTCATTCTTACTTTCGAAATATTTACTTTCCTCATTCTAATCGATTTCGTTTTTTATAAAGAATGAATGGAAGATTTTGATGTCGTTACTTCTAATAATTGGCAAGTTTAAAGCAAATATTTTTACGAAATTATACTATAAAACTATATTTATATTAAATGTTTATTTATTAGGCTCTTTTAACTTAGTAATAAATTTCTTTATTATTTAATTATAACATAAATGTATTGAAACATTTGATTGTAAAGAATAATAGAAAGAGTTTCGAAAAAACTTTGTTTAAAGCAATTTTCTTCTCTGTACCGTACTTCTTTCTATATTGGGGAATTATTTATGAATCGACACAGTCCCGACTAACAACACAACATGGAGAACATCTAGCTTTTGTGCACGTAAATTGAAAATTTTTTGGAGAAATGGAAACAAAAACATAGATTCACAGTTTTATATAACATATTTTATTACTTATTGTAAGAAAACACTAAAAAAGTAGGGAGCCTTCTTAAAAGCAGTTCAAAAATTTTTAGTTTAGTGACTGCATATATGCCTAAATATTAACTTATTAATAATAAGTTAGGCTTATACATTGCAATTTATGTTCAACCCCCCGTACAGCAAAAATGTTTCAACAAATATTGGTAAAATTTTTCTAAAATTAGTAGACAAACATTTTCCTCCCTCTAATAAATTACATAAGATTTTTAACAGAAATACCATTAAAGTAAGTTATAGTTGTACAAAAAATTTAGAAAGAATTATAAAAGGCCACAACTACGCGTTAATTAATAAAAATGAACATATAAAAGAAAAAAACACTGATTATTGTAATTGTAAACAAAAAATAGATTGCCCTCTAAATGGAAAATGCCTTTCGAAAAATGTAATTTACAAGTGCATTGTTTCCTCACAAAACAACTCTGATAAACAATATATTGGCTTAACCGAGGGGGAATGGAAAAAACGTTATGCCAACCACAAACAATCGTTTAAACACAAAAAATATTCAAAAGAGACTATGCTGTCAAAATATATTTGGGATTTAAAAGAAAAAAATAAAAATTTTAATTTACAATGGTCTATTCTAAAATCTGCCCCTGCCTATAATAACATTTCCAAAAAATGTATGCTATGTTTGCAAGAAAAATTTGAAATAATTACTCATTTGAATCAAGAAAATTTATTAAATAAAAAACTGAATTAATTTCTAAATGTAGGCACGAAAATAAATACCTCTTAAAAAATGATAAAAACAAATGACCAAATTAAACTATCCCCTTTCCAAAGAAAATTATTTCATAATTACTTTCTGTAACTTCCCGTTAACAAAAAAATATAGTAATTAAAAATTTTTTATAATAATTTATAACTTCCTGTAAAATATTTTTTTCTATAAATTGAATTTTTTTTGAGATTTAGTAACTCTTCCTGATAATCCAGCAATGGTGAAACTTCAAGTCGAAGATAAAAGTTAGATAAAAGTTTTTTACTAATTAATTATTGCTCTGTTCGTTAAGAACATTGAGCACTCTATTTGTAAAATACACTAACATAGTTTACATACGGATACGATACGGGTTCAAATCCTGCCACCGCCAACTCAGCCCTTGAGTAGTACTTTTTTACGCAAAAATGTTGGTCGATAACGGACGCTGCTTTAGATTAGTCTTAATGACTATTTTTGGCTGTTCCTATGCTAAGTCAACAATATTTTCGGATAAAAACATTGATTAGAAAAATATAGCATGAAAATTCAAATAAATATAAAAAAAAGAATAAAAAAAAAATATTAAAAAAATGTCAATTTTTCTGTCAAGAGGACATGTGCAAACTAAATGTTGTGTTTGACAATTTTCTTCTAGACACTTTACAAATTTATGACTACAAGAACGAACAGGTAGATTAATTTTGCAAGCTGAAATATCAAAAACAGTATCTAAACTTTTCTCAAGGTTATTACGCTTCACTTTAGAAAGAGATTTTCGGTCAATCTGTTTTGCTTTCATGAAGCATATTTTGTTAATTAACTTTACTTTATAATTATTTTCATATAATTGTAACTTTGGGTTCACAGTCTGACATATTTTTCCACATCAATTGCTTTCATTTTTGCAACGTCATAATCTTTTAAGTCTTGGTTAATGTCTTTAAGAATATAGCTGTATTGAATAATCTGGCGAATGGTTGGTGGCTCTGTTTCATTTAAAGGTGAAGGCTGACCACCAAATTTTTTAGCAAAACTGCCACGTGTTAAAACAACCTTTTCGGTTTTTTGGCATTTCATTAAAACATATTGTTGTATATAAAATATGTTAAAGCAAGTATAACACATAACAAATATAACACTAGGAGAAAGTTTAAAGAAATATATTAAAACCATTAAGTTCTTCAAATAAATAATTGTTTTCCTAATGCAATTGTAAAAAAAATTTTTTATAAATAAATGTTTTATCTTTAAAACATTTTAACTGTTATATGATTAATCTTAAACACTAGTATTTTGAAATGATTAAGTGATTAAACACTAGTATTTTGAAATGATTAAATGATTAAACACTAGTATTTTGAAATAATTAAGTGATTAAAGGTAATTTCTCAAAACACCTTAAACACTAGTATTTTGAAATGATTAAGTGTTTAAAAGTATTTTCTCCAAACACCTATAAAAATTAACACTAAAGCTTGAATCATGTCAATAATATTTACCTAATATATTCAAATGCTCAAAAAAAAGTTGTTGAAAAAACCTTTATAAAATGATAATAATATATTATTAGGCATCTCTCTCAACTAGTCCAAAATTTCAGTTACAAAATTTACCTGCCCCAAGTGGTCAGCGTCATCAGGTATAATAAATAAAAACGTTACCAAGAAAATCGTTATAATAAAAACAAACTGTTAAAAAGATAACATTAAAAAGAGCATGAGAAAATACAAAATAGGATTTAAATATTGGCGGTCAGATATTCTAATAAAAAATGGCCCCCAAGCTTTTCTTGTCACAATATCACCATCATTCCTATTAAGAACATTTTTGCCACTTCTTAATTCTTGTTGAACTTTAGTCTTGTTTGTTTCCAGTGATTCTTGAATTTTTCGGATATGATATTCTGGAGCAATTAATATGGTTAACTAAATTAATTCTTCGTAATATTTCGATCTGCTTTTGCACAGATCGTCATCAGACGTAAAATATAATAATTATTACATTTAATTACTATTTTTACGTATTATATTTTACATCTGATGACGATCTGTGCAAAAGCAGCTCGAAATATTACGTAGAATAAATTTAGTTTGTACGCAGCTATTATTTTATGCTTTATATTAAAAAATATATATATATATATATTCACATACAACAAGATATGACATTGAAACATTATATATATATATATATATATATATATATATATATATATATATATATATATATATATATATATATGTATATATATATATGTATATATATATATATATATATGTATATATATATATATATATATATATATATATATATATATATATATATATATATATATATATATATATATATTTATATTGATATTTAAGGCATCGACCTTGAAAGCCATTGGCCGATGCCGATTGCTTTGAAAAGTTATTAAATTTAATTTTTATATCTGTGTTTCTTTATTATATCTAAACATAGAATTACGCCATAACATAAATTAAAATATATAAGCCTAACTTATTATTAATAAGTTATTATATGAACATATATGCAGTCACTAAACTAAAAATTTTTGAACTGCTTTCAACAGGGCTCCCTACTTTTTTCAGTGTTTTCTTATAATAGGTAATAAAATATGTTATATAAAACTGTGAATCTATTTTTTTGTTTCCATTTCTCCAAAAAATTTTCAATTTGCATGCACAAAAGCTAGATGTTCTCCATGTTGTGTAGTTAGTCGGGACTGTGTCGATTTATAAATATTTCCCCAGTATAGAAAAAATTACAGCACAGAAAAGAAAAATGCTTTTGAAAAGGAACTCTACCTTTGTATTTTCGAAACGCTTTCTTTTATTCTTTACAATCAAAACGTTTTATTACATTTGTATTAAAATTAAATAATAAAGAAATTTATTATTAAGTTAAAAGCGCTTAATAAATAAACATTTAATATAAGTATTGTTTTATAGTTTAGTTTCGTAAAAACGTTTGCTTAAAACTTGCCAATTATTAGAAGTAACGACATCAAAATCTTCCATTAATTCTTTATAAAAAAAGAAATCGATTAGGATGAGGAAAGTAAATATTTCGAAAGTAAGAATGAGGAAAGTAAATAGTTTGAAATTCGAATAGAATGAGGAAAGTAAATATTTATAAAACGAGCTTTTCAATTGAAGTAATTGCTATAATTATCAAGAGAACAATAACAAAAATAATTTGAGAAGAAACGTCAACAGTAACAATTTCAATATGTGGTTTTCATTGTCACATAAATGGAACTTTGCATTTCCATTCAAGTGTATATTTCCTTCAAAAATCAAATTTCAGGGCCGATTCCGATGCATTGGCATCGACCCGTACCCAATGGCATCGGTGCACCCCTAATATATATTTATATATCTGTGTGTGTGTATATATATTTATATCTGTGTTTGTTTGTATATATATATATATATATATATAAATATATATATATATATATATATATATATATATATATATATATATATATATATATATATATATATATATATATATATATACATATAATATTCATACATGTCTATATACATTAGTAAAACCAAAATTAGAATTATATCAAGATTTAAGAATCACTGGAAATGTTTTATTTTAACATATTCGCTTCAAAAAAGACTACAAGCAGCCACAATTAGAGTTGAAAGTTACTTGAGGTGAAAAGAGCATGTTATAAAGTAAGATAACGATTGACAGAAAACTTAAAAGATTGCAAATTATATGAATCAGGAAAGCAAGATAAAAGAAGCGAATTCCAAAGAACTGATGTTCGAGGAAAAAAACTAGACGAATAAGAGTTTTTGGAGCACTTAGGAACAGTCACAGTAAAAGAATGAGACTTAATTGAATAACGAGTAACACAAGAATGAATTTTAATAGATGGCAAAGACGCAAGCTCTTCAGAGCAGTGCCCATTATAGTATTTGTAGAAAAGAGAATAAGAAGCAACATAACGACAATGTCATATGTTTACAATGCGTTTTTGCACCTTGTGCAAAAAAGTAAGAGAACCATTGGAAGATCTGTCCTAGATATGGCAACAGTAGTCAATACAAAGACGGATATGAGATTTATAGAGATAAAAAACAGAATCTGGAGTAAGAAAGAGATGCAGCCTTTTTTAATATTAGAAGATGAAGGCTATGATGACTCATTATGTACATTACCGTTCATAAATAAAAGAAGATTTAAGTTATTGCGATAATAATTGGCTGAAAACAACAGGTTTTTATCTGAATTAAAGTTCACCAACCACTGTGAGCCCCATGCTGAAGCAAAAGTGAGATCCTTGTCAGGCTCAAATTCCCCCTCCAGTTAATCAGAGAGACCTTGAGGAACCCCTGAAGTTACAGGATATGAAGAAGAGTGCTGTCCATCGAGGGCAACTTTTATAATACAATTGGAAAGAAAGGATTCAAGAATCTTAAAGATGTTGCTAATTACACCGTAAGAAGAAAGCTTATGGAAAAGACCAGAAAGCCAAACTTTATCAAAAGCATTAGAAATTTAAAGAGCGATAGCCTTAAGCTCTCCACCTCAATCTAATGCACAAAATAATCTATAGATTATTACTGTTAGCAAATCACCTGTAAAACAAAAAGATCGATACCTATATTGATAATCAGAAAGTAAGTCATTAGATTCAAGATAAGAGATTAAGCGTTTGTTATTTAAAGACACAAAAATCTTGTGGGACGGTAGTTAGACAAGTCAGATTGCTTTCCAGATTTTTAGAAAAAAGGGATAACAGATCAAGCTTTCCAGCAGGCTGAAAAAATGACTCTAACCCAGTACAACATGCTTCATATCCTGCTGCCTTGTAGGATACGCTTTTTTAGGCAACGACTAGGAGAAGTCAACCCCGACTCAAAACACCCCCTTCCTTGGGGCTCTTGGTTGAGTAAAAGCTAGAGATGGTGTCTCGATAAAAACACTCATCTTGGGCAGATGTTAAAAGCAACCGGCTACTGTCTTGTAGAAGACCTACATAGCAAAGACTTTAGAGGTAAACAGATTCTATCTGATGACCAGCATCGCACCCCTTCTTCATCTATTAGATTGGTGCAAATATACTTTTAACACATTGTTTCGAGTTTAGAATGTTGAACGCTGGATCTTCTTGACTCAATGGATGGGTATTGCTTGTTTCTCTGTTTTTATGACAAGTCAACTCAATCTATTATCTCTTAATGAGGGTACAACTCTAAAACACAATTTTATGGTTCTGAGGCCGGCTGGTAGTCAGGTTTCCCGAACTTTGTGGTTGCTCTCAGAGAGGCTAAATTAATAAACAGTTGAAAAATATCAGAGTACTAACAGTGCCATGATGCGCATGAATGGTGTCTCTGTTCGTACTTTTGGTGTGTAATGTTAAAGCCACATTTAGAGCCTTTTGTTACGGCGTTGGAGTTATTAATAGTAATGAGGCAATATCTTGGACTATAAAACAGTGTACTAAGTACTATCTATGCTTTGAGTCAAGTTCTTTAACAAATTTAAAATGACTAAAGTACCAAAAACTTTAAAACAGAAAAAGCCATCGTCATCACTAAGTTCTATAAAACCTATTATTCACTAATATTCGCGGTCTTCCAAGTAACTCTTCTTCTGTTGAGTCTTTTCTCTTGAAAAGTTCACCAGACCTACTTGCTCTTTGTGAGAATAATTTAAGTTCAGCTGATTCATCTTGTGATCTTAGTGATGATGGCTATCTTCCCTTTAATTTGTAAAGACTTCAATAGCTACATGGTTGGCCTGGGCATTTACATCCGTAGGAATTCACCCATTTGTTGCAAAATTTGGTTTTAATCAACAGACTATTCTTTTATGTGCTTTTGTTTAGCACCACTTCACTCTATCGCCTTTCTCCTTGTTCTATATCGCTCTCCTCCATCTCAAAACTGCACTCTTTGGGATGGTATTTCTGATCAAATTGACCAAGACCTCTCTCTCTTTATCAATCTGAATGGCTAGGCTCTAGTATCAGTGACTCTGCTAACGTTGAGGCCCTCAATTTTTGCATTTTCTCAATCTCTAACTCAAATAGACAACTTTTCAACTCGCTTTTTAGACAATCCAAATCATTAACCTTCTCTACTTGACCTGTGTCTTGTTTCTGATCCTAGTCAGTGCTCAGTTTTTCCACATTCACCCTTAGGTGCCTCTGATCATTATTTGATCTCTCTAAAACTGTTATTTCATCTTCTTTATCATTAGAATACCCAATTCATCGTACCTCTTACAACTAGCTTAAAGCTGAGTGGTACTCTTACCGTGTTTACCTATTACTCTTATTTTCTTTCCGATGGCCCTTGGGTAGAAATCTTTCGTATTTCTGCTGACAAATGGGCTTCTTACATAATATCGTGGATTCAGGCTGGCATGAAATCTTTCACTCCCTCTTGCCAATTGCAGGTCAAGCCTCACTCTTCTCTATGGTTTTTCTCGCGTTCTGCTGCTGCAATATCCATTCGAAACCGTACTTTGATATCTATTAGTAAAAAAATTCTCCAGAAAACAGGCAACTGTTTACTATTGCTAAAAACCTTTGTAAAAATATTTTGTCCATCGCCAAAGCCCGCTTTTTTCAGGTCATGTATTACTCGTTTTTTATCACAAAATATCTTGTATTTCATCACAAAAATTAGACTCTCGTAACTTCAGGGGAATCTTTAACAGTATCAATAATAATGGCAAATCTGTTAATCCACGTTTCGTGTTTTGTTTGGATTTTGTCACCTCACCTAAAGACAAAGCCGAATTGTTTGCTAATAATTTTTTAATAAATACCATCTCTTGATTCCACTAGTTGCGTTCTATCTGATATATCCGTCAAACAGTTTAATCCATTGCTTGACACTCCAGCTTCTATATCAAAAGTGGTTTCCTGCTTTAACTCTTCTACAGCTTATGATTCAGACAATATACCTATTTCTGTCTTGCAGATGTGTTCTCTGGAGCTGTCGTCTATATTTTCAAAACTATTGTTTACAATAGTTTTGAAAATATAGACGACAGCTCCACTTGAAGTTTACATGTTAGATAAAATAAAAGATATTACACTTTACAGATTTATTATTAAATTAACAAAATATAACAATATTCAATAGCTTTCATATGTATGACTATATTAAACAAACACATCATCTGATTAATCTTAAAAAGTTAATGGATTTAAAAAAAGGAAAAAAAACACCACATGTATTAACTGGAAGTCAATTTGTTTATACATAATAACAAAACAAAAAATTTAAAAAAAAGTTTAATTTACTACATCTGCATCATGAACTAACAATTGGTAGATTAACCAACTATAAAAATACTAATTAACGTCAACTTTAGGATTTATAAAATTAACATTTTGTCAAGATACATCACCTATAAAACAGAGCATGTTTCATTAAGTAAAACATAAAATTAAACTTTAATAACTTTAAAAACGGATTAAAAAATTAAAAAAATGCAAATAAAAGTATATTTATTAATTATATCATTTATGATAATGATTACAAAAGATTCAAAGATATTTCAGAACAAAACAACTTACTTTATTTCAAAACAAACTTCTTTCTTCAAAAGCGTTTAACTTTGTATTTTTGAAAAATCAAAAAAGATTAAATGAAAAAAAAAAGCCGGTTGGTATGAATCGAACCTACACTTCCTGGCTATGAGCCTTACGTGCTAATTACTCGGCCACACAGGCACTTTGACTAACAATAATTTTTAAACATTATGAAATATTAAAGACTTTATCAAACGGAAATAAGTGCTACAGATCAAATCTTAAAGCGATGTTGCAGCAATGCAATTTTTAAGTGAAAGTAAAACAAAAAAACTTTATATATGTTTTAGTATGGTTTTAACATTACATAATTTGAAGTAAACTAGATATTTGAGTAAGTTAATAATTTGCATAAACTTTCTTTTACTTTTCTTATAAAAAAATATGCTGCTACACTTTCAAGCTCAGTTGCAATGCTTGCCAAGAGTATCGTGTAAAAATTGCTCGAATGAGCATTATTAAGTTCCTTATAATAATATAAAATGACTCTGTAAGTCTTTTAAAGAAAATTTTAATATAAACTTAACGAAAGCAAATGTATCTTAGGTTTATACGGCAAAACCTCGTTTTCTGTAGGAAAACATACATAAAATTAAAAAAAAAAAATGATCAAAAAAATAGGACTTTACAAATATATCTCAAAATCTTTTGTGGGTTATATCAAGAAAATGTTAAAATAAACCTAAGAAAAGCATAGGAACTTAAAATTTTCACGATAAAACCCCATTTTCTATTGCAAAAACTTACTTAAAATATAAAAATAAGACAAATTCATCAAAAAATATGTTATCATTGAATTCTTTTGGAATCGTTTGTTATATCTTTGTAGCTTCTGCAGATTTATTCAACAAAGTTTTTAAATAAACCTAAGTAAAGCAAAGAAACCTAAGCTTTTTACGACAAATCCCCTATCTCTCTACAAAAACTTAAGTAAAATTGAAAAAAAATAATAATTAATCATAAAAAAAACTGGTTTTCACTGATTTCTTTTGAAATCTTTTGTTATATTTTTGTAGATTCTGTGGATTTAGTCAGGAAAATGTTAGAATAAAGCTAAGGAAAGCAATAATTTTATCTTTTTTACGACAAAACGCTGTTTTCAGTACAAAAACTTACTTAAATTTAAAATTAAGTCAAAATCATCAAAAAAACAGGTTTTCAAAGATTTCTCTTGAAAGTTTACGTTTTTGTATATTCTGTGGGTTAAATTCAAGAAAATGATAAAAACTATAAGGAAAGTAAAGGATTCAAAGTTTTTTACAAAGAAAGCTGCTTTCTGTGCAAAGTCATACTAAAATATAAAAATCAATACAAAATCATCAAGAAAACAGGTTTTCACTAATTTCTTTCGGAATCTTTTGTTAAAATTTTTTAAATTCTGTAGGTTTCTTTAAGAAAAGGGTAAAATAAAAATGAAGGAGGCAAAAGAACCCAAGTTTTTCGCGATGAAACCCTAATTCTATACAAATACTTACTTAAAATAAAATAAAATGACAAAATCATCAAATTAACAGGTTTTCACTAATTTCTTTTGAAACCTTTTGTTATATTTTTGTAGATTCTGTAAGTTTATTTAAGATTATGGTAAAATAAAGCTAAGGCACCCAGCCAAAACTATATTTATTCGCTTAAGATTGCTATTTAATTCATTAAATTTTGACAAATATAAATATTTTATCAAAAACACTAAAAAAAACATGTTTTTACTGATTTCTGTAAAAATCTTTTCTTATATTTTTGAGGATTCTGTGGCTTATTTCACGAAAATGTTTAAAAAACTCACTGAAAATAAAAAAATCAAACAATACCATAAAATGTTTTCACTGACTTATTTTAAAACTTTTTATTTTAAAACTTTTTATTTTAAAACTTTTTATTTTAAAACTTTTTATTTTAAAACTTTTTATTTTAAAACTTTTTATTTTTGTAGATTAAGCAGTTGTATTTAAAAAAATAATAAACCAAAAATAATAAGAGGGAAGCAAAGCAAAGTAAGTTTTTTACGACAAAACTCTGTTTTCTGTTTAAATAAATACTTAAACTTAAAAGACATTACAAAATCATTAAATAAACAAGTTTTCGTTTATTTCTTTTAGAATCCTTTGTTATATTTTTGTAGAAACTGTCGATTTATTTAGGAAAATGTTAAATTAAACGCGAGGGAAGCAAAAACACAATTAAAATTAAAAATGAAGTTAAAATCTCCAAAATAAAAGGTTTTTACTAATCATTTGTTATATTTTTGTAGAATCTGTGTGTTTTTCTAAAAAAATGTGAAAGTTAACGTAAGTGTAGAAAAAAAACTTAACCACAAAACCCCGTTTTTTGTGCAAAAACTTACTTAATAATAAATATTAAGAAAAAATGATCAATAAAACAGGTTATCACTGACTGCTTTTAAAATTTTTTGGTTACATTTTTCTATATTTTATGGGAAATCATCAACAAAACAGATTTTAACCGATTTCTTTTGGAATCTTTTGGTATATATCTGTAGATTCTGGAATTTATTTATGATTATAGTAAAATAAGGCTAGGGCAACGAGCTTAACCTATGTTTATTTGGTCTAGATTGCTTTTTTAATTGATAAAATTTTTACAAATATAAATATTTTATTAAAAACACCAAAAAAACATTTCTTTACTAATTTCTGTTAGAATCTTTTGTTATATTTTTGTAGATTCTGTGGGTTTATTGAAGTATATGTTAAAATAAACCTGAGGAAGGTAAAGGAAAATAAGTTTTTTTTGACAAAACCACATTTTTTGTTCAAAAACTCAGGTGTGGACGCAGGTTTTTAATTTACCCCGTCAAAAATAAGCGCCTTACTTTAGGTTATAAGTGATGCAACCATGCCCATAAGGCAAATAAATAATAAAAAAAAGGGGTGGAGAGGGGCTTAGAGAAAGGGTGGATTCGGACCAAGTAGTAAAGGATCAAGATAAAACCACTACATAAAAAATAGAATTTCAATTTTCATGCCACTTTGAAACAGCCTCCCAAATGTACCCACGTTTTTTAAAAATGCACCCATCATGGCAAGAAACACCCAGAGGGCAGGGGTGGTGGGAGCAATCGCCTCAATCAATCGCCTCGGAAAAATAAAAACTAAGAACAGAAGAGAGATATATACATAGTCAAATAAAAGGTTTTATGTATTTTTATATTACAAGATTTTATAAAAAAAGTTAAACCAAGTTAAACCTTAACAACAAGTAAGACCATTTTTAATCAAATGAAAAGAAAGTTAATGGTTTTTGACAACTGTTACAGTAAAATAACTGGTTTATATGGCACAAAAAGTTTAGAATATTGTTAGGTTAGTTGAAAGAAAGTTTATTTAAAATTATTTGTTTTGTTTTTTATTTATTTTGTAGCTAAATTAGAAAATGATAGAAAAAAATTGTTAATGTCAGAATAAGATGATCAATGTTGGCCCAAAATATGACCATTAATCAGCTGTTGTATGAAGAGCAGTGATAATGGACAAGATTTTCTTAATATAAATTATTTGGTGTGTGTTAGAATGAGCAACATAAACTCTAATCATTGAAATCAGGTTGTCTATTTTTTATAGACAATCTATTAATAACATTATCAATACAAGGAACAATTTCCTATATATATATATATATATTATGGATGGATATACATTAATGCCAAACCGTTAAGTCGATCTTCTGACATTGTTGTTCTTATATAGTTTTTTAACCGACGCATTACAGAAAAATTCTTCTCACACTCACACGAAGTAACTGGAAGTGTTCCTAGTATCCTTAAAGCTATCCTGATATTTTCAAATCCAGCAAATGATATTGCTTTAATAGTTAAAGATATATTGTCAGGAATAGTCCCAGAGAAATTTTCCCAATATTTTCCCAAAGAACTAGTTCCTCATTCAAAGCAGTGATATTAGGAAAATCATCAATATAGAAATTACAGAATGTTACAAACTACTGCCTCCAACACAATTGGTTTTTGAGCCTTTTAAGATAATAATTGCTAATCTTTTATATGCAGTTTCTGGTCTTGTAAATATAGATGCAGATCTTTTTTACTCTTTTGAAGTATTCTGAAACAGACTCTGATGGAAAATTAGAACAATATTTTTGAATAGAACAGGTTCTTTGTTTCAAAATCAAAATGTCAGCTTTACTTGAAAGCAAACATGATGCTTCGTAGCAGCTATTTTGAAAATTATCTATTACTATTTCTGATGGAAACAAATGTATTTTTAAGAGCTGTAATAAGGTGCAAACCGTCTAAGACATTAATAGTTTTTGATTACAGTAACCGAGTAACAGGTAAAGTAAAATCAAAGATACGTGTTGTCAAAACTAAAGTAAAGATGAATTGGAAAGTGCTTATGAAGTTTAAAAAAGTAGAAAATTTTTTTTGCGTGCCTTTGTTAAAAGAACACTCAGGGAAAGCTATGGTAAATAAAGCATGGAAAATAGAAAAATAATGTTCAAGAAAAGTCTTTAAACCATACCGCAATACCAGTATTTGGCATTTTTTAATAATTTTTTCTTTAATATTAGCATTAATAATGACATGTATTGGTTGACTTATACCTGAGAAATGACTCAAAAAAATATTAAAAACAGGCATAGCAAACACATGTAAACCATTTTTCGTTGACTCATGCTTTGAAAATGATCTAATAGCATCAGACTGTTTATTGAAAGGCTCCAAATACAAATGTGTTAACTTATGTGATCTTAGTTTGAATTTATTGCCAAATAATACACAAGCCAAACAAAAAGCCCCATTAGAACTTTTTGAATACCTCAACCAAGAAAACTCTTTCAACCGAAGATATCTAAACTCACGACCAGAATCTTTTAGAAAAATATAATATTTATCAGGTATAAACATATTTTTAGTTAATAAAAAAAATTCATTGTCAGATAAAAATTCAACCTTTTGTCTAAAGATAGCAACATCATTTTGCTCAAAAGATTGCACAGAATTTGGTACTTCTTTAGGTGGTAAGGTAACGTTTGGAGGGCATGCAGTATTATCGTTATTAAAATTAGGTACTCTCCCAATGCTTGAAATGGAAAAAAAAAGATCTTGATAGAACACTGTCCTTAGATGTTTTTGAGTGAGAAGAAAAATCTTTTTTTGATGTTAATGATTGAGAAGACGTTGCTGATTGAGAAATAGACATTGCTGATTGAAAAGACATTGTTGGTTCAGAAGAAAAACTATTTTATTTTAGAATACTCGATGTATTTTAAAAGACTACACTAGCAGTTTTTAAATCTGGGTTTTAAGTTTGTTTTTAAGTCTGGGTTTTATGAAAGATATTGTAGGCATAATAAAAGCTTTTTAGGAATAAATATCAGAGGAACATCAAATATCAGAGGAACATCAAAAACTGGGTAACAGGAAACAATATTACACAAAGGAGAACCGATGATAAACCTAGCAAACATAAAAAACCAGCCCATTTTTTCTGTGCTCTCACAGTTAGCAATTGCTTCAGCTTTAATAATGTTACAAGTTTTAAAGCTAGAATCTAATGCAGAATGAGATACTGACACAATAAACTTTTGAGAATAATAAAGTGAGAACTATTATTAGAAAATACTTTAGAAAATAAAGGATGCTTACAGTAAAAATCAGTATGTATAAAAATTTCAAGGGATGTTAAAACACATCTCTCAGTGTATTGTCAGCAACAAAAAACAATGACGCAGAGCTGCACATACAACTTCCAGATGCTTCAGTTCTTAAAACAAAAAAATACATTTATTTCACGTTTTTAAGAACTGAACTTCTTTTACCAATAAAGGTATACGATATTCTATCAACAAAGTATTTCTTTTAAATTGTTAAGTACCTAAGTACATATTTTAAATACTTAAATGTCCATATCATTTGTTGGTGTTGACGCTTATTCAATGTTAATTAATCAACAAGTTAAATTTTTTTTAGATTAATACGATATTAACATTATTTATTTTT
Organism: Hydra vulgaris; assembly: GCF_038396675.1. Taxonomy (NCBI): domain Eukaryota; kingdom Metazoa; phylum Cnidaria; class Hydrozoa; order Anthoathecata; family Hydridae; genus Hydra; species Hydra vulgaris. The sequence goes on along the minus strand of NC_088925.1, from coordinate 32,883,281 downwards.
ACCAAAAAAGTTTTAAATTTTAGATTAAAAGAGATTAATTTATTGTATTAAAATTTAGAAAGACAATTATTTTTGAAAAAAAAAAAAAGTCGCTTACCTAAGAGCAATATAATGCTTTTTATTGTCTTTTAACTGAGACGGTATACAAGTTTCTGCACATATATTTTTTCTTAATGTACCATCAACAAAACGACTTGAAAGATCTTTATTATTATTCATTTTGTTATTATTATTAAAGGTTAAAACATCCTCAATTAAGTTATTAGCCATGCTTTAATGTTAAATATCAAAAACGCTCTATAGCGACTTAAAGGAATTACATTGTCAATAGAACGGAGTATATTTGCAACCAATCAAATAACTGCTGCAAATGCTACAAAGTATAGTTTACTTTTCGATTTTTAAAAATGTTTTATAAAGTTTTCAGTGATTTATTTTAGAAATTTTCATTATATTTTTGTAGATTCAGTATTTTTATTCAAAAAAAGTTTATAATAAACTTGAGGAAAGCAAATGAATGTGAGTTTTTTTACAACAAAACCCCGTTTTCTGTACAAAAAAAGTTCTCAAAATAAAAAATAAGACAAAATCATCATAAAAACAGGTTTCCACTGATTTCTTTCAAAATATTCTATTGTATTTTTGTTGATTATGTGAATTTATTTAAAAAGAGGTTAAAATAAACCTTAAGGAAGCAAAGAAACCGTTTTTTTTACGACAAATCTCCGTTTTCATTTCAAAACTTTACTTAAAAAAAAAATTAAGAAGAAAAACTGTTTAAAAAAAGCAGATTTTTAATGATTTCTTTTGCAATCTTTTATTATATTTTTGTAGATTCTGTAGGATTATTCAATATATTGTCAAAGTAAACTTTAATGAAGCAAAAAAATGTTTTTTTTGCAACAAAACTATGTTTTCTGAAAAAAACCTTACTTAAAATAAAGAAATGAGACAAAATCTCCAAAAAAGACAGGTTTTCAATGATATCATTTTGAATCTTTTGCTACATTTTTGTAGATTCTGTTGAAAAAAAATGCGGAACTAAGTCTGGGGCAAGCAAAGGAACCTATGTTTTTCACGAGAAACCCCCTGTCCTGTACAAAACCTTGCTTAAAATAAAAAAGTAAGTTTTATTTTAAGCAAGTTAAAATAAACCTTAAAGTTTTTGTATATTATGTGGGTTTTTTTTTAGAAAAAATTTAAAAAACTTAAAAGAAGCAAAGAAACATGTTTTTACGTCAAAACTCCAATTTTTGTACAAAACCTTAGCTAAAATTAAAAAAAAAAAAAATCATTAAAAAAAACAGTTTTTCACTGATTTCTAGTGCAATCTTTTCTTATATTTTAAAAAAGACTGTGAGTTTATTTAAAAAAATATTTAAACAAACTTTAGGAAAACAACAAAAATTAAGTTTTTTACGACAAGACCCCGTTATTTGCAAGAAAACTTTTATTTGAAAAATATGACAAAAAGAAGAAAAAAACAAAAACCATGTAAAGAAAGCTTATGGAAGGTTTATGGAGCAACTTTATCGAAAGCTTTTGAAAAAAAAAAAAAAAGATAATGATAAAGAAAAGAAACGGAAAATATTTGGAAAAGATATATTAAAAGAGTTAGGTGGTTTTCAATTATTTCTTTTGGGATATTTTGTTATATTTTTGTAGATTCTGAAAGTTTGTGATGAAGGTTTCTTTTGTAGAGTTTGTAAGTAAGGTTTTGTAGATTCTGTAAGCCTGTAAGTAAAACAAAATAATAAAATAAACTTAAGTAAAGCAAAGAAACCTTTGTTTTTTGCAATAAAACCCTTTTTTCTGTATTACAACTTACTCAAAAATAAAATAGTATGAAATAAACATCAAAAGAATAAGTTTCCCTTGAACTCACCCAGTTTTTGTACAAAAACTCAATTAAAAAGAAAAAAATTGACAAAAGCATTAAAAAAACGGTTTTCACTAATTTTAATTGAAATTGTTTGTTATATTTTTGTAGATTCTCTCAGTTTATTTAAAAGAATGGTAAAATAAAATTGAAAAAAGCAAAGAAGCCTGACATTTTTACGACAATATTGCTTTTTCTGTAAACAAACTCACTTTAAACAAAAAAGTATATCAAAAGAATAAAAAAAACATTTTTATTTTCTTTCGGAATCCTTTATAGTATTTTTGTAGATTCTATGTTATGCTTTTTTTACCGTTACCTTAAAATGCTATAGATTATATATTAATATAACAAAAGACTCCAAAAGAAATCAGTTAAAACATACTCTTTTGATGCTTAAGTCATAATTCTTTTTTTTGAGTAACTTTTAATACAAAAAAGGGTTTTGTCACAAAAACCCAAGGGTTTTTTTGCTTCTCTTGAGTTTATTTTACTACTTGCTTTAATAAACTTACAGAATCTACAAAAATATTAAAAAATATACTAGGGAATATCAGTAAAAACTTAATTTTTAATGCTTTTGTCATACTTTGTAATTTTAAGTTTAAATATAGAGAAAGGTCTTTTCTTCCCTCAAATATTTTTACAATCTTCTAGAATAAATCCACAGAATTTACAAAAATATAACAAAAGAATCCTAAAGAAATCAGTATAAACCTTTTTTTTGAAGCTTTTGTCATGATTTTAACTTTATGTTAGATTTTGCACAGAAAAAGCAGTTTTGTCGTAAAAAACCTAAGTTCCTTTGCTACACTTAACTTTTTATAACAAAGTTCTTGAAAAAACCCTCAGATTCTACAAAATTATAACAAAAGATTCCAAAAGAAATTCGTAAAAAAAACCTATTTTTTTAATGCTTTTGTTATTTTTTTGAATTTCAAGTATGTTTTAAAACAAAATAAAAAGGTTTTGTCGTAAAAAAAAAATAGATTCGTTGGCCTCCCTTAAGTTTATTTTACCATTTTCTTGAATAAACACACAGAACCTAAAAAAATATAACAATGGATTCCAAAATAAATTAGCAAAAGCTTGTTTTTTTGATGCTTTTGATATACTTTTTATTGAAAGTATCTCTATATACAGAAAAAGAAGTTTTGTTGTAAAAAACTTAGGTTCCTTTGCTTTTCTTAAGTTAAGTTTACCATCTTGGTGAATAAACCCACAGAAATTAAAAAATTTAAGAAAATTTTTGAGAGGAAACCAATTTTATTTTGTTTTTTGATGTTCTTAAAAAAATGTCCACTTTCATAAAAAGTTTCATCGATTAAATTTAATTTTTATTCGAAAGATATTTTTGCTTCCCTCAAGTTTTTTTTGACACTTTTTTGAATAAACCCACATAATCTACAAAAATATAACAAAAGATTCCAAATGTAACAAGTGTAAAACTTGTTTTTTCGATGCATATATATATATATATATATATATATATATATATATATATATATATATATAATATATATATATTTATATATATATGCATCGAAAAAATTGCGTCGATATTGGTTTGCTTATGCGTTAATAATACTTTTTCGTTGATATTGGTTTCGAGATTTTTTTATTTAAGTAAGTTTATGTACAGAAAAAAGGGTTTGTCGTAAAAAGTTTATCTTCCATTGCTTCCCTCAAGTTTATTTTTCAATTTTTTAAATTAACCCACACAACCTACAAAATTATAACATGGGATTAAAAATTAAATCAAGAAAACCTGTTTTTTTGATGCTATTGTCATTTTTTATAGTTTTAAGTAAGTTTTTGTTAAGAAAAAGGTGTTTTGTCAAAAAAAACCTAGGTTCCTATGCTTCCATCAAATTTATTTTCTTATTTTCTTTAATAAGCCCCTAGAGTTTAAAAATATAGCAAAAGTTTCAATAAGAAATAATCGAAAATCTGTTTTTTTGATGCTTTTGTCATTTTGTCTTTTTGTTAATTTTAAATAAGTTTATATACAGAAAAAGGGTTTTTGTTTTATAAAACTTAGGTTCTTTTGCTATCTATAAGTTTATGTTACTTTTTTATTAAATGCTAAAGAATCTACGAAAATATAACAAAATATTCGAAAAAAATTAGTAATATCCTGTATTTTTGATGCTTTTGTCATATTTTATAATTTTAAGTATTTTTTTGTACAGAAAAAGGGGTTTTGTCATAAATAAGTAGGTTTATTTGCTTCATACTAATTTATTTTACAATTTTTCGAAGAAATCTACAGAATCTACAAAAATATTTCAAAAAATTTTAAATGAAATCAAGCAAACCTGTTTTATTGATGCTTTTGTCAGATTTTTCACTTTTAAGCTAGTTTTAATACAGAAAAACGGGTTTGTTGTAAAAAGGCATAAAATTGCATTCGTCAAGTTTATTTTACCATTTTTTAAATAAACCAACAGAACATACAAATAAAGACAAAAGACCAAAAAAAATTTTTATGAAAACCTGTTTCTTTAATGCTTTTGTCCTATTTTTTAGTTTTAATTTAGTTGATGTACAGAAAGTGGAGTTTTATCGTAAAAAACTTTAATTCCTTTTCCTCTGATATTTTTATCATTTATTTTGAATTAAACAACGGAATCAACAACAATATAATAAAAGATTCAAAACGAAATTAGTTTTATTCTAAAAATTTTTTGATTTCCCTATGTTTATTTTACCATTTTTTAAAATGAAGCAACAGTCTTTCTTAAAATGTAATAACGGATTGCACAAGAAATCAGTTTCAACCTCATTTATTAAAGCCTTAATCAAGTTTTTTTTAAAAAAAAAAAAATGTTTTTGTACAGGAAAAAGGGGTTTTGGCGTAAAATACTCCTTTGCTACTTTCAGTTTTATTTCAACATTTTCCTAATTGGACTTACACAATTTATCAAACGGATACAAATGCAAGAAATAAAGAACTGATTTTTTAATGTTTTTATCTTATTTTTTGATTTTAAATATGTTTTTGTGCAGAAAACGGAACGCTTTTTATAAAAAACAAAGGTTCTTTGTTTCACAAGTTTCTTTAACCATTTTATTAAATAATCCTACAGAATCTACAAAAATATTATGAAACATGCAAAAAGAAACTAGGAAAAACCTGTTTATTATATGCTGTTGTCATGTTTTTTAGTTTTAAGTAAGATTTTGAACAGAAAAAGGGGTTTTGTCGTAAAAAACTCAAGTTTATTTGCTTCCCCTTAAGTTTATTTAAATATATTTTTTGGAATAAACTTACAGAAATTAGAAAAATATTACAAAAGTTTCCTTAAGAAGTTAAAGAAATCCTGTTTATTTTATTTAAATTTCATTTTTGTAATAAAATTCATCACTTAAGTTTCATCCTTGTGCAAAAGACAAAAGTTTAGCAACGTGCCTAACCTTTTTTTAAAATACTTTTAAAATAAATCCTCAGAATCTACAAAAGTATTTGAAAATATTCTAAAAGAAATTAGTGAAATCTATTTTTTTTGACGCTTTTTGCATAATTTTATACTTGAAGTAAGTTTTGTACAGTAAAAAGAAATTTTGTCTTAAAAAACATAAGTTCCTTTTATTCCCTCAAGTTTTTTTTATCATTTTCTTTAAATTAAATTCGTGGAAACCTGTTTTTCATTGCTTTTGTAATTTTTTTTAGTTTAAAAGATGCTTTTGTACAGAAAAGAAGCTTTTTCTAATAAACCCACAGAATCTACAAAAATATAACAAAAGATTCTAAAAGAAATCAATAATAACCTGCTTTTTTGTTCCTGTTGTCTTACTTTTTAGATTAAAGTAAAGTTTTTGAACAGAAAAAGGGTTTTTGTCGTAAAAACATAGGTTCCTTTTCTTCGCTCAAATTTCTTTATAAAACATTTTTGAATAAACCTACAGAATCTACAAAAATATAACAAAAAATTCCAAAAGAAATCAGTAAAAACCTATTTTTTTGACGTTTATTTTTATGTAAAATATTTTCGATTAAATATAATTAGTACGCGATAAAAGTGGGTTTAGCTGGGTGTCTTGCCTATATTCAATCATTTTTTTAAATAAACCCACAAAATCTACAATATTATAACTGAATATGCTTTAAGAAATTAGTGCAAACCATTTTTTTTTTTTAAGGTTTTGTTATATTTTTAAGTTTTAAGCATGTTTTTGTTCAGAAAAAGGGGTTTAGTTGTAAAGAACATAGGTTCCCTTGCCTTAAATTTATTTTACTTCTTTAATAAAGTCACAGAATCTACAAAAGTTTTGAAAAAGATTCAAAACAATATAAGTAAAGACGTTGCTTTTCAATGTTTTTCTAAAGAAATATTCTTTTTAGTGGAAAATTCTTCAAATAAATGACATTCTTGTCAAAAAAAAATGTTTCAAGTCGTTATCTTAGATTTATTCTATACCGTTTGTTTTTGATATTTTTTTAATTTTTTTTTATTTTATGTTAGTTTTTGTACAGAAAAACATTTTGCTCTACTTTTCTGAGGTTTATTTTAATTTTTTACTGAATTAAGCTACAGTTTCTACAATAATATAGAAAAAAGTCAGGAAAAATCAGAAAAAGAAATCAGAAAAATCTGTTTTGTTAAAGTTTATCTCAAATTATCTAAACTTAATTAAGATTTTGCACAAAGAAATAAGATTTTGTTGTGAAAAACTTAAGTTCCTTTGCTTTATTTAAGTATAATTTACCGTTTACTTGAATAATTCCACAGAATCTACAAAAATGTAACAAAAGATTTAAAAAGAAATCAGTGAATACACATTTTTTTTGATGTTTTTGTAATATTTTTTAGTTTTAAGTAAGTTTTTGTTCAGAAAAAGGGTTTTTTCGTAAAAAACTTAGATTCTATTGCTTTCCTAAAAAATAATTTTACCATTTTCTTGAATAAACCCACAGAGTTAAAAAATAATAACAAGAGATTTCAAAAGATAATAATGAAAACCTTTTTTTTTGATTTTTTTGTCATATTTTATAATTTTAAGTAAGTTTTTTCCAGAAAAAGGGGTTTTGTCGTTTAAAAAAATAGTTAATTTGCTTCCCTTAATTTTATTTTACAATTTTTTTCAATTAACTTATTGATCTAAAAAAATATTAAAAAGGTTTCTAAAAGCCTTATTCCAACCTTTTCTTAAACTTTATTAAAAAATCTTAAAAAAGAAACAAAAGACTTCAAATAATATAGTAAAAACCTGTTCATTGATGCATTTTGCTAATTTTTTTAGTTTAAGTAATTTTGGCCCGAAAAAAGAGGTTTTGTCGTTAAAACGATAGGTTACTTTGCATTCCATAAGTTTAATTTACTATTTTCTTAAATTATCCCACAAAACGTACAAAAAAATATGAAAAGAATTTATAAAAAATTCCGTGAAAATCTGTTCTTTCAATGCTTTTGTCATATTTTTTATTTTTAAGTAAGTTTTAACACATAAAAAAAGGTTTTGTCGTAAGAAACATAGGTTCCTTTGCTTCCCTCAACATTATTTAAGCATTTTCTTGATTAAACCCACAAAATCTACAAAAATTTGACAAAAGATTCATAAGATTTGAAATTTTCATAAGATGTAAAAACTTTTTTTTCGATAGTTTTGTCTTTTAACTTTTAGAAAGTTTCAATACAGAAGAAGGGAATTTTTTCATAGTTTTCTTTGCTTCACTTAAGTTTATATTACCATACTCTAGATTTATTCACGTCGTTCTTATAGATTTTTTGTTATTTTTGAGTAGATACTGTGGGTTTATTTAAAAAAACTTAAAATGAAGTTAAGGGAAGCAAAGGAACATGTTTTTCACGCAAAACTCCTTTATCTATATTATAACTTACTTAACAATAAAAAAGATGACAAAATATTGAAAAAACATTTTTTTAATAATATCTGTTAGAATCTTTTGTTGTATTTTTGTAGATTTTGTGGATTGATTTAAGAAAATTGATAAACGTACTTAAGGGACGCAAAGAAACATATTTGTTTAACGACAAAACCCCTTTTTCTATAGAAAACATATTTTAAACAAAGAAAAAAATAGTATCAAAATAACTGGTTTTTTCAAAGTTATTAGAGAATCTTTTGTTATATTTATGTTGATTCTGTGCGTTTATTCAAGAAATTAGAAAAATAAACTTGAACACTTTTTCTTTACAAAAACTTACTAGAAAATAAAAAATGTTGCAAAAGCATAATAAAGAAAGATTATTATTTATGTCATTCAAAATTCTGAAGTTATGTTTTTGTAGATTCCATAGGTTTATTTAGAAAAACTGTAAAACCAGTTTAAGAGGAGCAAAGAAACTTACTATTTATACAACACAATCATTTTTTCGAGAAACAAACTAACTTAAAACAAAAAAACATAACAAAAAGCATCAAAAAAGCATGTATACCCTTTAATCTTGCGTAATACTATGTTATACTTTTGTAGATTTTTTGCGTTTTTATAAAAAACTGTAAAATAAAACTTCAGGGAAGCAGAGGAAGATATTCTTTTTACGTCAAAACCATTTTCTCTGTACAAAAACTGATCTAAAAATCAAAAATTGGAAAAAAGCAAAAAAAAACTAGTTTTAATTTATTTTGGAATCTTTTGAAATGTTTTTGTAAACTTTCTAAGTTTATTCTAAAAAAAATAAATAGATTTTTAGGAAGCAAAGAAACTTATGTTTTTTACAACAAAGTTCTTTTTTCTGTACAAAAACTAACCTAAAATTAATAATAAGACAAAAGCAAAAAAAAAAGTAGTTTTATTGTTTTATTTCATAATCTTTGGTTATGTTATTATAGAATCTGTAAATTTTTTTCGAGAACTTTTCAAAAAAACTTTTTAATGGAAACGAAGATACGAATTTGTTTTATTCTCATGAAGACATTAATATTTTATTTTTAACAGTTAGCAAAGAACTTGATAACCTAACCCAATGGTTTTAAGCCAATAAATTATCTTTAAACATTACTAAAACTAAATACACATTATTCCATCGTGTTCATAAAAAAGAAAATATTCCACTTAAACTTCCAAATCTTTTTATTGATAAAAATATAATAAAAAGGGAAATATCGTCAAAGTCTTTGGGCGTAATACTCGATAAAAATGTTACATGGAGAGAACATATAAGTGTTGTTGAGAATAAGGTTTCTAAAAATATTGGTATACTGTATAAAGCTAAACAGGTCTTAAACCAATCTTGTCTTAAATACATATACTTTTCATTTATACACTGTTACCTAAACTATGCTAACATTGCTTGGTGCAGCACCAATGTTACAAAGCTAAGTAAACTTTTATGTAAACAAAAACACGCCATTAGGATTATTACAAATGAAAATTGCTTCTCTCAGTCAAAAATACTTTTTAGTAAACCTAATATTCTAAATGTTTATAATTTAAATCTCTATCATGTTCTTATATTTATGTTTAAACTTGATAAAAAAAATTGGCACCATATTTATTCAACTCTTTATTTAAAAAAATAAATCACATATACAGCACAAGATTTTCAAATAATAACTATACTCAATCCAAAACCTACTATTTTGCCACTAAATACTCAATCACAAACCGAGGACCTAAACTCTGGAATACACTTTTAAATAATGATCTTAAACCACTTTCTTCGCTTAATCAATTTAAAACTAAACTTAAGCAAAATCTTTTACTAAACGACAATGAACTAAATTTCTTCTGAAGCGTTTAAAATGAGAGTACTATTATTAATGATTTAGTATTAATAATTGTTTATTACTAAGATTGTCTATTCTAATACATAAATATGATAAATAATCTTGTCTCTAGTCTTGTTTCTGTTTATTTTTGTTTTTTTGTTTTGTCTTTTTTTTTTGTTTTTTTGTTTGTTTGTTTGTTTGTTTTTTCTTCTTTATTGTTGGTCTTTTTAGTAAGTAAAGTAAACTTAAGCGTTAATAAAAAAAAATAATTTATAGCATATGTAACTTTTACGATTTTTATTAGCATTGTAATTTACGGTATATTTATTACGGGGCTTAGTGATAAGGCAACTAAAGTCTTCTATTTGCCCCTGTCATATAGTGTTTTTTATTCATGAACATTGTTATTGTAAATACTATTAACGACGAAATATATAATTAAAAATAAAAAAAACTAAAAAAGAAGAAAGTTATTTATATATTAAGCGATCAAAGCTTTTGTCATAAATTTTTTTAAGACAAAAGTCCTTTTTATGAAAAAATTAACATAAACTAAAAAACTAAAATAAATTAAAAAATTGACATAAATTAAAAAATTAGACAAAAACAACAATAAAACTAACTTTCATTGATTCCTTTTTTAAATTTTTAGTAACATTTTTGTTGAAAATATATGTTTTTGTAGAATATGTTAGTTTATTCCTAAATAATGTTAAAATAAACTAAGGGAATTAATGGAACTTAAGTTTTTTACGACAAAATTATTTTGTAACTTTTTACAGAAAATTACCTAAGTTTAAGAAATAAGACAAAAGCAACAAAAAAACTAATATTTACTGATTTCTATTTAAATCTTTTTCTCATATTTTTATCAAATCTGTAAGTTTATTCTAAAAATTGTTAAAACAAATTTGGTGGAAGCAAAGAAACGTATGTTTTTTACGGCAAAACGTCTGTTTCGAAACAAAATCTCACTTTAAATTAAAAATTAAGACAAAAGCAAAAAAGGACAGGTTTTCATTGACTTCGTATAGAATCTTTTGTTATGTTTTTGAATATTCTGTTGTTTAATCATAAAAATGTTAAAAGAAACTTGAGGAAAGCAAAGGAACTTAAGTTAACTTACAAAAACTATATATTAGAAAATTACACAAAAGCAACATAAAAAAAAGTTTTCACAACTTTCTTCAAGATTCTTTTATATCGTTTTTGTTGATTCTGTAAATTTGTTCAAAATAATGTTAAAACAAACTTAAGGTAATAAAAAGGAACCTAACTTTTTCAAGGAAAATCTCTTTTTCTGTAGAATCTACAAAAATATAACAAAAGATTTCTATTTGAATCATTTATTATATTTTTGCAGATTCTGGAGGAACCTAAGTTTTTTTAAAATAAATACCCTTTCTTTGTAAAAAAACTTACTTTAAATAAAAAAAAAAGACAAAAGACAGAATTTCATCGATTTTATTTTAAATCTTTTGTTATACTTTTTTAGATTCTATGGGCTCACTCAAAAAAATAATAAATTAAATTTAAGAAGAGAAAAAGGAACTTAAGATTTTTACGACAAAAAGAATTTAAGACAAGTGTAACGAAAAGACAGGTTTTCACTGATTTCTTTTAGAATTTTTTTATTGCGTTTTTCTAGATTCTATTGTTTATTAAAAAAAATGTTAAAAGAGACTTTAGGGAAGCAAAGGAACCTACTTTTTTAACGACAAAACCATTTTTTATGAACAAAAAACTATTTTGTATTAAAAAGTATGACAAAAGCAAACAAAAAACAGTTTTTTGCTGATTTTTGTGTGATTCTTTTGTTATATTTATGTAGAATCTCTGGGTTTATTTAAAATAATGTTAAAAGAAACTTGATGGAAGCAAATCAACTGGAATTTTGGAAAAGACAAAAGCAAAAAAAGACTTAATTTGTACAAAATAATTTGTACAAGATAATTTGTATAAAAACATAACTTTTGTTATGTTTTTGTACAAATTATCTTGTTTAATTCAAAAAATGTTGAATAAAACTTAAGGAAAGCGAAGGATCTTAAGGTTTTTACAAAAGAACAGCATCTTTTGTAAAAACAAGTACGTACTAATTTCGTTTGGAATCTTTTGTTATAATTATGTAGATTCTGTGAGTTTATTTAAAAAAATGTTAAATTAAAAATAAAGTACCTTGCTAAATCAATGTTTTTACGCTGAAGAATCATATTTACTACGAAAAATGTTTTTACAAAAATTGTTACTTCTCTAAAAACAATATAAAAAACATTTTTACTGAACTCTTTTGTTTTAACGGAATCTTTTGTCATATTTTTGTAGATTCCCTAGATTTAATCAAGAAAATGTTAAATGAAATTTAAGGGAAACAAAGACCAGAAGTTTTTCACGACAAAAGCTCTTTATGTGCGCAAAAAGTGACTTTAAAATGAAAACTAAGACGAACGCAACAAAAAAAAAAGATTTTTACCGATCACTTTTTTGATGCTTTTGTCATATGTTTGTAAAATCTATAGGAATATCCAAAAAAAAAGTTAAAATATAGTTGATAAAAGTAATGGAACCTAAATGTTTTACGGCAAAATCCTCTTTCTGTACAAAAACTAACAATCTCTTTCTGTACAAAAACAAAGTTTAAAAAAAAAGAAAAAGGCAACAAAAAAACACGTTTTCAGTATATTCCCTTTGATTCTGTTATTTTATTTTTTTAGATTCTGCCTATTTATTCGAAAGAGTGTTGAAAAGAAGATAAAGAAGTAAAGGAATATTTGTCATCTTGGACAAAACCTGCTTTTTTTAAAAAAAATTTACTTTAAAATAAAAAAACAGAAAAAAACCAACAAAAACTAAGTTGTCATAGATTTTTATAAAAGTTTATGTTATATTTTTGTTGGTTTATTTAAAACAATAACTATTAGGTAACATTAAGAAACCAAAACTTTTTACGACAAAACCCATTATTGCGTACAAAAGCATCTATAACTTAAGTAACAAAAATTAAGCATCAAAAGACAAGTTTTCACTGATTTCATTTAAATTCTTATAATATATTTTTGAAGTTTAAAAATTTTTAAAACAAACTCGAAAGAAAGCCAAACAACCTAAAATTTTTGCATTAAAACCCCTTTATTAGTTCATAAACTAATTTTAAATTAAAAAGATCAACAAAAGCCATAAAAAGAGAGTTTTCACTATTACTTTTGCAATTTAATCTTCTATTTTTTTGAAGTTAGTAAATTATTTCAAACAAATATGTCGCGAAATTTAGTAGAGCAAAAGAAACAAAAATATAAAAAAAGATTCCGAAAAAATAAGTGAAAACCTGCTTTTTGTTGCATTTGCGATATTTTTAAATTTGAAGTAAGTTTTTGTACAGATAAAGGGGTTTTGTCGTAAAAAAATAGGTTCCTTTGCTCGACTCAAGTTTATTATAACATTTTTTCTAATAAACCCACAGAATCTACAAAAATATAAAAAAAGATTCCAAAAGAAATAAAAAAAAACCGGTTTTTTGTTGCATTTGCATTATTTTTTAATTTTAAGTAAGATTTTGTACAGAAAAAGGGGTTTTGTCGTAAAAAAATTAGACTACTTTGCTCACCTTAAGTTTATTTCAACATTTTTTCTAATAAACCCACAGAATCGACAAAAATATAAGAAAAGATACCAAAAAAAATCTGTGAAAACCTGCCTTTTGTTGCATTTGTTTTATTTTTCAATTTAAAGGAAGTTTTTGTGCAGAAAAAGGTTTTTTTTCGTAAAAAACATAAATTCCTATACTCATCTCAAGTTTATGTGACCATTTTTTCTAATAAAGCCACAAAATCCACAAAATCGTTCAACTCAAGTTAATTTTAACGTTTTTGTAATAAACCCACAGAATCTACAAAAATAAAACAAAATATTTCGAATGAAATCAGTGAAAACCTGCCTTTTGTTGCATTTGCATTATTTTTCAATTTAAACGAAGTTTTTGTGCAGAAAAAGGATTTTTTTCGTAAAAAAAAATATATTCCTTTACTCATCTCAAGTTTATTTGACCATTTTTTTTAATAAACCTACAAAATCTTAAAAAATATAATAAAAGATTACAAAAGAAATTAGTAAAAACATGTTTTCTTGTTGCATTTGTAAAATTTTCTAACTTTAAGTCAGTTTTTGTACAGAAAAGGGGTTTTGTCGTAAAATACTTAGGTTTCATTTCTTACCTTGTATTTAACTTTATATTTTACTAATAAACCCACAGAATCTACAAAATATGACAAAAAGAATCCAAAAGAAATCAATGAAAACCTGCATTTTTCATTTCATTTTAAGTTTTTGTAAAAAAAAACGAGTTATGTCGTAAAAAACATATGTTCCATTGTTCAAATCAAGTTTATTTTAACATTTTTGGAATAAACCCACACAGTCTACAAAAATATAACAAAATATTCCGAATGAAATCTGTAAAAACCTATATTTTGTTGCATTTGTATTATTTTTTAATTTAAAGAAATATTTTGAAAAGAAATTGAGGTTCCGTCATAAAATACTTAGTTTCCTTTGCTCAACTTAAAAGTATTTTAACATTTTTTCTAATAAACCCACAAAATCTCCGAAATGATAACAAAAAATTTCAAAAGAAATCAGTAAAAACCTGCTTTTGGTGCATTTGCATTATTCTTTAATTTCAAGAAAGTTTTTGTACAGAAAAAGGGTTTTGTCGTGAAAAACATCGGTTCCTTTACTCACCTCGAGTTTATTTCAACCTTAGTTTTTATAAAACCACAAAATCTTTGAAAATATAAGAAAAGAATTTAAAAGAAGTCAGTAAAAAAATTTTTTTTTTGTTGCATTTGCAATATTTTTCAAATTTAAGTAGGTTTTTATATAAAAAGGGGTTTTGGCTTAAATAACATACGTTCCTTTGCTGACCTCAAATTAATTTTACCAATTTTCCTAATAAAACCACAATATCTTCCAAAATAAAACAAAAGATTCGAAAAGATTTCAGTAAAATCATGTCTTTTTGTTGCATTTGCATTATTTTATAATTTAAAATAAATTATTGTACAGAAAAAGGGGCTTTGTCGTAAAAAACTTATAATCAATTGCTCATCTCAAGTTTATTTTACCCATTTTTCTAAAAAACCCACAGAATCTATTAAACTATAACAAAATATTCCAAAAAAAATCAGTGAAAACCAGTTTTTTTGTTGCATTTGCATTATTTTTTAATTTTAAGTTAGTTTTAATACAAAAAAAAGGTTTTTATCCTTTAAAAAATAGGTTCCTTTGTTTACCTTAAGTTTATTATAACATTTTTTTCAAACATCCCGCAGAATCAAGAAAAATATAACAAAAGATTTTAAAATAATTCAGGAAAAAATTGTCTTTTTGATGTATTTGCATTATTTTTTAATTTAAGGTATGTTTTTGTACAGAAAAAAGGGCTTTGTTGTAAAAAACTTAGGATTCATTGCTCAATTCAAGTTTATTTTAACCTTTTTTTTAATAACCCACAGAATCTTTAAAATATAACATAAGAATCCAAAAGAAATTAGTAAAAACCTGTTTTTTTGATGCATTTGAAATATTTTCTAATTTAAAGTCGGATTTTGTACAGAAATAGGGGTTTTGTCGTACAAAACTTAGGTTCCATTGTTCACCTTAAATTTGATTTAATATTTTTTCTAATACACCAACAGAATCTATAAAAATAAAACAACAGATTCCCAAAGAATTCCGGAAAATCCAATTTTCTGTTCGATTTGCATTAATTTTCAAACTTAAGTAAGCTATTGCACAGGAAACAGCGGTTTTGTTGTAAAAAACATATATTATTTTGCTCACCTCAAATTTATTTTAACAATTTCCCAATAAAGCCACAGAATCTACAAAAATATAACAGAAGATTTTGAATGAAATCAGTGATAACCTGTTTTTTTGTTGCAATTGCATTTTTTTTTATTTAAAGTAAGTTTTTGTACAGAAAATTAGTTTTGTCGTGAAAAACATAGGTCCCTTTGCTCAACTAAAGTTTATTATAACACTTTTTTAAATAAACCTACAAAATCTACAATAATATATCAAAAGACTTCATAAGAAATTTGTGAAAACCTGCCTTTTGTTGCATTTGTATTATTTTTTAATTTTAAGTAAGTTTTTGTACAGAAAAAAAGGTTTTGTCGAAAGAAAACACAGGTTCCTTTACTCGCCTTAAGTTTACTTTAACATTTTTTTGTTGCATTGGCATTGTTTTCTAATTTCAGTAAGATTTAATGCGAAAAAAAAAGGTTTGTCGTAAAAAACATAGGTTCCTTTGTTCACCTTAAGTTAAATTTAACATTTTTTCTAATATACCCACAGAATCTTCGAAGATATAACAAAAGATTCTATAAGATTTCAGTGAACCTGTCATTTTTTTGCAGTTGCATAATTTTTTAATGTAAAAGAAATTTTTGCACAGAAATAGTGGGTTAGTCGTAAAAAACTAAGGTTCCTTTGCTCAACTTGAGTTCTCTTGACTATTTTTCTAATAAAAACACAAAATCGACAAAAATATAATAAAAGATTCTACAAGAAAATAGTGAAACCTTTTTTTTTGTTGCAATTGTAATATTTTCTAATATAAAGTCTGTTTTTTACAGAAAAAGGGGTTTTGTCGTAAAAAACTTTGGTTCCATTGCTCTCCTTAAAGTTAATTTAACATTTTTTCTGATAAACACACAGAATCTATAAAAATATAACAAAAGATTTCTAAATAAATCATTGAAAAGCTGTCTTTTTGTTGCATTCACAACTTTTAATAATTCAAAGTAAATTTTTAAACAGAAAAAGGTGTTTTGTCGAAAAATAAACACGCAGAATCTATTAAAATTTTACAAATGATTTCAAAAGATTTTAGTGAAAATCTGTAATTTTGTTGCATTTAAAATATTTTTTAATTTTAAGTAGAATTTTGTACAGAAAATGGGGTTTTATCTTAAAAAACTTAGGTTCCAAAGCCTACCTCAAGTATATTTCAACAATTTATTTTAATAAACCCACATGAACTTGAAAAATATAACAAAAGATTCTAATTGAAACTAGTGAAAACCTGCCTTTTTGTTGCATTTGCATTATTTTTTATTTTGAGGTAAGTTTTTGTACAAAAAAAAAGGGTTGTGTCGTTAAAAACTAAGGTTTCATTGCTCACTTTAAGTTCATTTTAACCTTATTTTTAATAAACCCACAGAATCTTTAAATTATAACTAGAGAATCCAAAAGAAATTAGTAAAAGCCTGTTTTTTGTTGCATTTTCACTAACTTTTAATTTTTAGTAAGTTTTTGTTCAGAAATAAAGTTTTATCGTTTAAATATCAGGTTTCTTTGACAACCTGAAGATTATTTTAACATTTTTTTTAATATACCTTCAAAATTTATAAAATTATATTACAAGGTTCTAAAAGATTTCAGTAAAAACCTGTCTTTTTGTTGCATTTGCATTATTTTTTAATTTTAAATAAGTTTTTGTACAAAAAAAAGGGTTTTGTCATAAAAAACTTAAGTTCATTTGCTCACCTCAAACTAATTTCTACATTTTTTCTAATAGTCACAAAATCTACAAAAATATATTATAAGATCCTTAATGAAGTTAGTGAAAACCCTTTTTTGCTGCATTTGTAATTTTTTTAAATTTAAAGTAAGTTTTAGTACCGAAGTAATGGTTTTTGACGTAAAATACTTAGTTTCCTTAGCTAACATCATATTTAATTTACCATTTTATGTAGTAAACTCACAGAATCTACAAAAATATAAGAAAAGACTCCAAAAGAAATCAGTAAAAACTCGTTTTTTTATTGCATTTGCAATATTTTTTTATTTTAAGTAAGTTTTTGTTCAGAAAACGAGGTTTTGTCGTAAAAACATAGATTTCATTGCTCAGCTAAAAATTATATTGACATTTTTTCTAATAAACCAATTTAGATTTTCTTCATAAATATAACAAAAGATTTCAAAAGAAATCAATTACAATCTTTTTTTTTGCATTGAAATTTTCATTATATTTTAAGTAAGTTTTTGTACAGAAAAAGGGATTTTGTCGTAAAAAACTTAGGTTCCGTTATTAACCTAAAGTTTAATTTATAATTTTTTTTAATAAAGCCACAGATTCTACGAAAATATAACAAATCATTTCAAAAGATTTCAGTAAAAACTTTTTTTGTTGCATTACAATTATTTTTTAAATTTAAGTTAGTTTTTGTACAGAAAAAGGGGTTTTGTTGTAATAAACTTAGATTCCTATGCTTACCCTATGCTTATTTTAACATTTTTTCTTATAATCCTACAGAATCTTTAAAAAAAATAACAATAGATTTTCAATTAAATCAGTGAAATTCTGTTTTTTAATAGCGTTTATATATTTTTTTAATTTCAACTATATTTTTCAACAGAAAATATGGATTTGTCGAAGAAAACATAGGTTTTGTTGCTTACCTCGAATTTATTTTAACATTTTTTATAATAAACCTTCAAAATCTACAAAAATATAATAACAAACTCTAAAAGAAATCAGTGAAAACCTGATTTTATGTTGCATTTGCATTTTTTTTTAATTTTAAGTTTGTTTTTGTACAGATAAAGTTGTTTTGTCGCAAAAAACTTATGTTTTTTTCCTCACCTCAAGTTTAAAAAAAAGGGGTTTTGTCGTCCAAATGGTAGGTTCCATTGCTCACCCTAAGTTTAAATATTTTTTTTTAATTCTTATATGAGATTCAAATAGGAATTTAAGAAAACGTGTTTTTTTGTTGCATTTGCATTTTTTTTTTAATTTTAAATAAGGTTTTGTACAAAAAAAGGGGTTTTATCGTAAAAAACTTGAGTTCCTTTGCTCACTTCAAGTTTATATTAACATTTGTAATAAATGTCTTTGAGTGTGTCTTTGTTGCATTTGTATTATTTTTTAATTTTAAGTTTGTTTTTGAAAAGATAAAAGTATTTTGTTGTAAAAAGCTTATGTTTCTTTCCTAACCTCAAATTTATTTTAATATCTTTTCTAATAAATCCAAAAAATCTACAAAAATATAACAAAAGATTTCAAAAGAAATCAGTGAAAACCTGTTTTTTGTTGCATTTGCATTAGTTTTTAATTTTAAGTGTTTGTACAGAAAAATGGGTTTTGTTGTAAAAACCTATGGTTCATATGCTCACCTAAAGTTTATTTTAACATATTTTTTAATAAATTCACAAAATCTGCAAAAATATAAGAAAAGATTTCAAAAGAAATCAATAAAAACATGTTTTTTTGTTGCGTTTGCATTATTTAATAACTTTATTTAGTTTTTGTAGAGAAAAAGAGGTTTTGTCGTAAAAATCTTAGGTTTCTTTGTTCACCTTAAATATACATTTTACCATTTTTTAATAAACCAACCAAATTTACAAAAATGTAGCAAAAGATTCCTAAAGAAATTAATGAAAACCTGTTTTTCTGTTGCATTTGCATTAATTTTAAATTTTAAGTAAGTTTTTTGGCAGAAAAACGGGTGTTTTCATAAAAATACTTAAGTTCCTCTCCTTACCTTAAGTTATTTTTATAAGTTTTTATAATAAACTTATAGGTTTTTACAAAAATTTTCAAAAGATGAAAAAAGAATATAGTGAAAAACTGTTATTTAAATGCATTTGCATTATTTTTATTTTAAGATTTGAACACAAAAAAGGGTTTTGTTGTAAAAAACTCAAGTTCCTTTGCTCACCTCAAGTATAAATTAACATTTTTTCAAAAAAACCCACAGAATCTACGAAAATAAAACAAAAGATTCCGAAAAAAGTCAGTGAAAACCTGTTTTTTTGTTGCATTTGCATTATTGTTTAATTTTAAGTAAGTTGTTGTACAGAAAAAGGAGTTTTATCGTAAAAAACTTAGTTTCCTTTGCTCACTTCAAGTTTATATTATCATTTTTTCTAATAAATGTCTTTGAGTGCGTCTTTGTTGCATTTGTATTATTTTTCAATTTTAAGTTTGTTTTCGAACAGATAAATGTATTTTGTCGTAAAAAACTGATGTTCCTTTCCTTACCTCAAATATAATTTAATATTTTTTCTAATAAATTCAAAAAATCTACAAAAATATAACAAAAGATTCCAAAAGAAATCAGTGAAAAATGTTTTTTTAGTGCATTTTCATTATTTTTTAATGTTAAGTAAGTTGTTGTACAGAAATACGGGTTTTGTCATAAAAAACTTAAATTCCTTTGCTCATATCAAGTTTCTTTTATTATAGTTTCTAATAAACTTACAGATTCTACATAAATTTGCTAAAGAATACAAGAGAAATAAGTAAAAACCTGTTTTTTTGTTGCATTTGCATTAGTTTTTCATTTTAAATTTTGTCCAGAGAAAGTGGTGTTGTTGTAAAAAACTAATGTTCTTATGCTCACCTTAAGTTTTTTTTTATTTATTTTTTAATAAATACACAAAATCTGCAAAAATATTTCAAAAGATTTCAAAAAAACTCAGTGAAAACCTGTTGTTTTGGTGCATTTTCACTAATTTTTATTTTAATACAAAAGAAATTAGTAAAAACCTGTTTTTTTGTTGCATTTGCATTAGTTTTTAATTTTAAGTTTTTGTACAGAAAAACGGGTTTTGTTGTAAAGACCAAAGGTTCATAAGCTCACCTTAAGTTTATTTTAACATATTTTTGAATAAATTCACGAAATCTGCAATAATATAACAAAAGATTTCAAAAGAAATCAGTGAAAACATGTTTTTTTGTTGCGTTTGCATTATTTGATAACTTTATTAAGTTGTTGTACAGAAAAAGAGGTTTGTCGTAAAAATCTTAGGCTTCCTTGTTCACCTCAAAAATGCATTTTACCATTTCTTTATTAAACCGACAAAATTTACAAAAAAGTAAGAAAAGATTTCTGAAGAAATTAATGAAAACCTGTATTTCTGTTGCATTTGCATTATTTTAACCGTTAAGTAAGTTTTTAGGCAGAAAAACAGGTTTTGTCATAAAAAACTTAAGTTTCTCTCCTCACCTTAAGTTTTTTTTATAAGTTTTTTTAATAAACTTATAGGTTTTACAAATTTTTTAAAAGATGATAAAAGAATATTGTAAAAAACTGTTTTTTAAATGCAATTGCATTATTTTTAATTTTACGATTTTAAACAGAAAAAATGGTTTTGTCGTAAAAATTTAAGTTCCTTTGCACACCTCAAGTATAATTAAACATTTTTTCAAATAAATCCACAGAATCTATGAAAATATAACAAAAGATTCCGAAAGAAAACAGTAGAAACCTGTTTGTTGTTGCATGTGCATTATTGTTTAATTTACAGAAAAAGGGGTTTTATCGTGAAAAACTTAGGTTCCTTTGTTCATCTCAAGTTTATTTTAACATATATTCTAATAAACCCACGAAATCTACAAAAATTTAATAACAAATTCCAGAAGTATTCAGTAAAAACTTTTTTTTTGTTGCATTTGCATTATTTTTTATTTTAGGTTTTGGTACAGAAAAAAAGGTATTGTTGTAAAAAACTAAGGTTCCTATGCTCACCTTAAGCTTATTTTAACATTTTTTTTTCATAAATTCACAGAACCTGTAAAAATATAACATAAAATATATAAAGAAATTAGTCTGTTTTTCTGTTTCATTGAAATTATTTTTATATTTTAAGTAAGTTTTTGTGTAGAAAAAATGGTTTTGTCATAAAAAACTAAAGTTCCTTTGCTCACCTCAAGTTTATTTTATTAGTTTCTATATTAAACTTTAGGCTTCTACAAAAGCTTTAAAAACATACAAAAGAATTAAGTAAAAACCGGTTTTTTTGTTGCATTTGCGTCTTTTTTCAATTTAATGTTTTTGTTCAAAAGAAGGGGTTTTGTCAAAAAAAAGTAGGTTCCTTTGCACACCTATAGTTTATTTTATTATTTTATCCAAATAAGTAACAGAATCTAAAAAATATAACAAAAGAATCCACAAGAAATCATTTAAAACCTGTTTTTTTGTTGCATTTGTATTATTTAATAATTTTAAATAAATATTTGTACAGAAAAAGTGGTTTTGTCGTAAAAATCTAAGGATTCTTTGCTTACCTCAAATGTATTTTACTTTTTTAAAAATAAACCCACAAAATTTTTATTAAAATAAAAATAGTGTTCAAAAGAATTAAGTTAAAACCTAGTTTTCTGTTGCATTTGCATTACTTTTGAATTTTAAGTAAGTTTTTGTACAGAATTAAAAGTTTTGTCATAAAAATTGTTTATTCTAATAGTTTTTTTATTAAAGTTAAAGATTCTAAAAAAACTTTCAAAATATTGCAAAAGAATGTAGTAAAAACCTAATTTTTTTATTGCATTTGCAATATTTTCTTACCTTACGTGTGTTTTTGTACAGAAAAATGGGTTTTGTCGTAAAAAACATAGGTTCCTTTGCTCACCTCAAGTTTAGTTAATATATTTTCTAATAAACCCACAGAATCAATTATAATATATTAACAGATTCAAAAAGAATTCAGTATAAACCTGTTTTTTTGTTGCATTTGCATTATTGTTTAAATTTAACTTAGTTTTTGTACACAATGAGAGATTAAGTCCTAAAAAACATAGGTTCATTTGCTCAGCTAAAGTTTATTTGACTATTTTTTTTTAATTTATAAAAATAGATTACAAAAGAATTCAGTGTAAACCTGTTTTTTTGTTGCATTAGCATTATTTTCTTATATTAAGTAACTTTTTGTACATAAAAAGGGGTTTTGTCGTAAAAATCTTATGTTCCTTTGCTCTCCTCAAGTTTATTTGACCATTTTATCTAATGTACCCACAGAATCTACAAAAATATTACAAAAGATTCTAAAAGATATCAGTAAAAACATGTTTTTTTGTTGCAATTGCATTATTTTCTTATTTTAAGTTTGTTATTAAACATAAAAAAGGGTTTTGTCGAAAAATCTTGGGTTCCTGTGCTCACCTCAAGTTTATTAGACCATTTTTCCAAATGAAACAACACAATCTACAAAAATATTACAATAGATTCCAAAAAAATCAGTGAAAACCTGTTTTTTTGTTGCATTTGCATTATTTTCTTTTTTTTAATAAGTTTTTGAACATTAAAATGGGTTTTGTCGTAAAAAATCTAAGGTTCCTTTTCTCACCTCAAGATTCTTTAACCATTTTTTCTAAAAAACCCACAGAATTTGCAACAATATTACTAAAGATTCCAAAAGAAATCATTAAAAACCTGTTTTTTTTGCATTTGCATTATTTTCTTATTTTAAGTAAGTTTTTGAACATAAAAATGGGATTAGCCGTAAAAATCCTAAATTCCTTTGCTCATTTCAAGTTTATTCGACAATTTTTTCAATTAAACTCACAAAATCTACAAATAAATTACGAAAAGAATCCAAAAGAAATCAGTGAAAACCTGTTTTTCGTTGCATTTGCATTATTTTCTTATTTGAGGTATATATTTGCTCATAAAGAAACGGTTTTGTCGTAAAAACTTAAGGGTTCCTTTGCTTACCTTAAGTTTAATTGACCATTTTTTCGAATAAACCCACAGAATCTACAAAAATATTACAAAAGATTCCATAAAAAATCAGTGAAAACCTGTTTTTGTTGAATTTGCATTAATTTCTTATTTCAAGTAAGTTTTTGTACATAAAAAGGGGTTTTGTCGAAAAATTTTAGGTTCCTATGTTTACCTCAAGTTTATTTGACTACTTTTTCTAATAAACTAACAGAACACAAAAAAAGTATCACAAAAGATTCCAAAACAAATCAGTAAAAACCAGGATATTTGTTGAAATTGCATTATTTTCTTATTTGAGGAGAGTTTTTGTATATAAAAAGGGATTTTGTCGTAAAAATCTTAGGTTCCTTTGCTAACCATAACTTTATTTGACCGTTTTTTATAATAAACCTACAGAATTTACATAAATATTACAAAAGATTTCAAAAAAATTCGGTGAAGTCCTGTTTTTAATAATAAACTCACAAAATTTACAAAAACATTTATGATCACAAAAGAAATCAATGAAAACATGTTTTTTTGTTACATTTGCATTATTTTCTTATTTTGAGTATGTTTTTGTAAATAAAAATTGTTTTGTTGTAAAAATCTTAGGTTCCTTTGCTCTCCTAAACTTTATTTGACCATTTTTTCTAATAAACCCACAAAGTCTACAAAAATAACAGAGAGGATTTAAAAATTACGTCAAAACCTATTTTAATGTTGCATTTGCAATATTTTTATATTTATTATAAGTTTTGAACATAAAAAAGGAAATTGTCATGAAAAATCTTAGGATCCTGTATTCACCTCATGATTCTTTTATCATTTTTTGTATCAAAATCACAGAATTTACAATAATATTAAAGATTCCAAAAGAATTCAGTGAAACCTGTTTTTTGTTGCAGTTGTATTATTTTCTTACTTTTAGTAAGTTTTTGTACATAAAAAATGCTTTTGTTGTAAAAATCTAAGGTTACTTTGCTCAATTTAAATTTTTTAATCATTTTTTTTTAATAAACCCATTAAAACTACTAAAATAATACAAAAGATTTTAAAATAAATCTGTGAAAACCTGTTTTTTTAATGCATTTGCATTTTTTTCTTATTTTTGATAAGTTTTATAGATAAAAAGGGAATTTGTCATAAAAAATCTTAGGTTCCTTTACTCACCTCAAATTTTTTTAACAATTTTTTGTTAAAAACTCACAGAATTCACAATAATATTAAAGATTCCAAAAGATATTATTGTAAACCTGTTTGTTTGTTGCATTTGCATTATTTTTTTATTAAAAGTAAGTTTTTGAACATAAAAAGGGGTTTTGTCGTAGAAACTTTAGGTTTCTTTGCTCACCTCAAGTTTATTTGACCATTTTTTCTAATAAACTCACAGAATCTTCAAAAATATTACTGAAGATTTCAAATAAATCAGTGAAATCCTGTTTTTTTGTTGCATTTGCATTATTTTCTTCATAGGTTCCTTTCAAATATTTTCTATTAATTATCATCTCTTTTTCCTTTGAACTTTTTCAAACTCTGTTCCTTCTAACTCACATTACTCAATCGTCTTTCACTTCCTTTAATCTCAATGTAGTCTTTAGATCCTGTTTTAATTTGAGACTGCTCTCCTTTGTTTCTGCGAGTGAATAAATTCTAATTCTATTATAGGAATCCTCACTGACTTTTTTTTTCACATCCCAGACAACTTGATTCATAACAGAATAAAATTGCTTTTTTTGCAGTTAGTTATATAGCAGTTCGTGACATAGACTTGATTATTTTGTCTACTTTTTTGGTTAATATTTTTTCCAAATATCCTGAACATCATTATAGATCTTTCTGTTATTATTGTAAAAATAACTGGAGATGAAAAGAAGTCTGAATTTGCATTTTCCCATTGTGTAGACTTCTAATCTTGTTTCCCAACCAAATCATCTGAACCACTTTCTTTTCTGAGAATCGTTTAATTAGTATAGCTTTTTGAAAGAACAACACCAAGAGACGGTAGCTCAAATGGAAGTCTCTTCCTTTTCCTTAAGATAAAATTTTATCATATTATTATTATTGTTATATAATAAAATTATATTAGAATTATATCGATATTATTATATAAGGATATAAGATTAGTAACAAACAACTAATATTAATTTTAAATGTATTAGATTATAATATTTGAAAAATATTATTTGTCATTATTTTTGTTTTGAATATCAATGTTATTGTAAGTCAAATTTTTTAGAAGAAAAGTATTATTTATGACCTTATTTTTAGAGTTTATTAAAATAATATATTAATAAAATATGGTATATAATCTTACCTATTAAATCAGACATTGCTGTGCTTGTCTTTTTTCTTGTTTTTTCTACCACTTATTGCTAACTATATAGTATCGGCGGGTTAAAATAAACAAAAATACAAAAGCGAAATCGAAAAAAATAATACAGAAAAAAATCAAACTCTAAGAATTCTGTTTAAAAATTTCACCAAAGAAACTGTTGTAAAATGTAAAAAATATGATTTTATAAAAAAGTTTATACGGTTTTTTATTGCTTTCGTATTTACGATTTAAGATTATTTTCAGGTCAATAAAATGTAGTAATAAATCAATTTTTGAAAATGAAGACTTATTAATAGCAGCTTTATTTTAAAAGCTTAAATTTATATACTTTCAAGCGAAAAAAATACCAAGGGCCAAGTGTTTATTAAAAAAAAGTTGTTTTTTGAAAAGTATGGAATGCCTACTGTACATGTATGGCAAGAAGAGCTAAAACTTGTAGGCCGGGTGCAGCATTGTTTAGAATTGAAACTGCTGATTAGAATGGGTTTAACAAACTGACTTGTACAATGGGTTCAAATCAGTGTTTTTCAAATTGTGAAAGATGTAGACAGTTTGTACAAAAGATTTAATCCAATTTCTGATGCTTCTACAAAGCTTAATCTCCAATTTGGCACAATTGTTAGTATAAACATACCCCCTGATTTCACTTTTTTTCAAATCAAAAATACCTAAGAGAGACAGATTTGACTTTAACTAAGAGTTGTAAATAACAATGACCGTAATTTTCCCAATTAAATTTAATGAATGTTAGTGTATATACTGGCAATAACAAAAGATATTTTAAACATTTGAAAAAATATAACAATTCATGACACTAAAAAATATTGAAGAAATAGAGCAGTTAACCAGAGGTCAAAATAGAAAACACTGGTACAAGTTTATAAAAGGTGTTATAACAGCTTCAAAAAGTTACGATGTTTGGACAAAAATGAACAAAAAAAATACTTGGAGTTTTTTGGACTCAATCAGTGCATATCTAGGATGTTGATTGGTCAATCCAAAAATCAAATTAAGGTAGATAAATGGAAGAAACGCTGTTTGATTGTTTTTATGAAATTTTAAATTATGCATTAAGGGGTAGCATTGTACTATTGTGGATTATTTTTTAGATAGAGATATTCCTTTCTGTAGTCCTGATCATATTGTTACTTATTTGTGTTCGACTTGGCTTGAAGCAAAATGTCCATTTTCTATAAAAGCAACTCGTCCCCCACTCGATGAAATTGCAATGCTTTGTACAAATGGTACAAGGCACAATCATTCATATTTTATGGTGCGGACACCTCATGGAAATCATTCATATTTTATGGTGTGGATATCTCATGGAAATTTTATTGAAGATATTGAATTTGACAATAAAAAAATGAATGCAAATTCAATCGCAATCAAGTGCAAATTTTAAGAAGTATTATTATAATTATTATTTTGAGCACAATTTTTAGTCAATGATAATATCTGCAATGTGGTGCTGTTTTTTATTTAATAAAAATTTAATAAAATGGATCTAAATCTGTTTTAAATCTACCAATGAATTTTGAATAAATAGAAAAGTCTTTGTGGCTTTCAAAAATTATTACTATATACCTAATGGTTGTTAAGGGGAATGGGTAATACATAATTCTCATATATACGAAAAATTGTTTTGTAGGCAAACAGCGACAATTATGTAACCTAAAAGTCTGCATTATTTTTTTAAAAAATAAAAACATTATGAAGAAATTATTATCAGTTTTAAGTAATGAAATCATTTAGCTAAGTAGCTTTTTTATAAGATTTTAGGCATTCAAGATTAAAATTTTCTTTATGTTAAGAAGTGACAATTACAACAAAATTACTACCGAAGCCGACAACATTGAGTTTCAGAGTAAGGAGGCACAATCGTCAATTTTTAAAAAAGTCCTTTAAAATGAGAATTTTCTTGAAAAAATGAAAAAAAAAAAGGTGTTTAGAAAAAAGTGTGGGGGCACATGACTCCCACCCCCCCCCCGCCCCTCTATGTCATCTTGGCTCTGCTCTTCAACTGGGGGAGGGGATTTCCCTTTTAATCGGAATATACATGGTATTAAACCTAAATGAGCACAAGTGGTAGTTATAAACTTGAAAACTAGTAACTTAAAAAACGGTTTTATCTACAAAAAACATTTGACCTTTGACCAAAATCACCGAATTTTCAGAAACTTTACTCTTGTATCTTTTTGTAGGGTTAAGCAAGCACCTTGACAGGGTTAGGGTTAGGGTTAACCCTTGAGATTTTTTGCATCATTAGTGTTACTCAACCTCTTTCCAGCCATATTTAGAAAAGAGACCCACACTTTGGAATATGGCTTCACTTAAATATTATCATATTTTGAGACCACTTTTCCTAAAAAAAGTTGACGTGGACACGCTTTTTCAAAAGTAGCTTTTAGAGGTAAGATTTCCTAAGTACTACAACACATCCAATTTGAAAATTTCCATATAGATTTAAAAAATATGATGAATAAAGGGGAACCTTTTTTCAAATTTATGCAAAAATTTTTTAGTTCTTAATGTTTAAAAAAAACTTCAAGGTAAATTTAGTTAAAAGAAAAACTTTTTTTAAAAAGGTTCCCTGTCCAAAATGGCAAATCATCTGTGTCTGTCTGGTACTGCACCCTGTTATTGAATATATGCTTTGTTTTTTTTATCTCATAACTAAATTATGGGTGTACCCCTACAACTATCATCTACTTGGCTAGCGCAATGAAGTGTTAGGTAAATGATGCATGAATTTTACAAGGGCGTCTTCATTTTCTTCATCAACTTCAAATACTAAAGCAACCCAGTTAAGCACATCATATTTGCAGATATAATATTTCCTGAATGATTTCTTGAAGATATTGAATGAGCCAGTAAGGTTGAATGTTGTGTCACAATATTCCTCCTGCTTAAAGACTCTTTCGACATTTATGCTAGCTGCATCTTGAGAGTAGAAATTGGTGGAAACTCTGTATGATTGCATTATTCAATTGGAGAGTCAAGATTTATGACTAATAAAATCTCTGCCTTTTAAAAAAAAAGTGGGTGCCAAATATGTTAAAAATTGAACATTTCTTTGGGCGTTCCAAATTTGTAAGTCAATCGGACATTGAAGACTAGCACATGAAACAAGTTTTTTCAACTGTTTCACTAATGCCATCACATGGTGACTTTCTGTGTGATGTTGCAAAGAACGATCACATTGCATCCCAAAATCTTCAATATGATGGCATAAATTTAAAAAATGTTTGCAATTTTTGTACTGGCCAGCACAACCATCTGAGAACTATCGAATTTTTCGTCGTATTCGGGAAACATTTCTTGTACTAATTGAACAGTTCTAGGATGTAGTGTGCATTTGGCCGTTTGTTCCAGTGGTCTGGATTTCGTCTCGTATGACAAATTTAAAGTTTTCTGCAAAATCAACTGAAAATAATAATTACATTTATGGGTATTTAATGTATTTAAATATTTACTTTGTGCTTTAACAATATAAGAGTGACAAGTTATGCTATCAAGTTTTTCACTAAGAACTCGAATGAACTCACTTACTGTAGATGTGTAACTCAGAAGTCTCTGCTCTATCTGTTGTACTCCACTGTTTGTATTCAATTATTTCATCTTCATCCACTTGTCATTCTCTTCAAATGATTCTTCATTTTGGAATGCAAATTGCAGTTACAGAATTTATAATATTTTGAATTCCAGGGCAACAATTACATCTATGGACCATGCATTCCCTTGACTCTCTGCTACAGACAATCTTCTCAATAAGTTCATGGAATCTTCTTTGAGTTTGCTGGAACATAAGATTTAGGTTTTGGTGTAATGCACATATACAAACAGCATGGGTTCCTTTTGACCAGCAAAATACACCATTTTGGCTTCAACTGAGCAAATTTAGAAAATCCTATTTTAGATAGAGGGTGCTTTAGTTTGAATTCAATAAAATACTCCTTTAAAACTGCAAAGAAGTAATCGGTTTGATACATGTTTATTTTTGGATACACTTACAAAATCTTTTATACCTGGCAACTGCCTACTAAATTAATCATTACAATAGAAGCTTTCCACCTTATTAATGATATCTGCTTCAATTCTAACAATGTTAGTTTTTTTATGGAAGTGTGTACTCCTTATTCAAATTTAAGTTTTCTTGCTTTAGTTATGGTTGACTTTGATATACTAAACACTTCTGTCTGTGAATCTGGAACCAATACTAAAATCTGAATCTTTCCTCTTCTGTTTGCCGTTTTCAGCTTTTCTTGCATTGGAAAGCATCAATTTAGATCTTCGCTTCTTCTGATGCTACATTCGGGCTCCAGCAACACGATTTTTCAGGTCTGTTGCGTTAATATTGAGGATAAACTGATAGCTTTTTTTGACATAACATCAGCTTGCCTAGAGAAATTTTTATGGTTCTTGTGGGACCCATGAAATTTTACTGATGATACATCTGATTTATCAAAACTGGTGTTTATGAGTTCTTTTTCTTGTGCAAATTTCTATATCTTCATCAAAAAACGTTTGTTCCAAAACATCATCTTCACCATTGTGGTCCTGTAAAGTAGACCAATCATCAATTTTTTATTACTTTTTTCAACACAAAGGACACATTTTAAATGAGGTGTTGTTTCAATACCAACTGAACACATCTCTTTCGTCAGTTGAATATCAAACTCGCAAACCACCTATAAATATATTATAAATTAACAAAATTAACCAAAATTAGGAAATAATAATTTAGATAATATAATGTTAAGAATAAAATAAAAAAATTAAAAACTTTTAAAAAAAGTTTGTTATAGAAGAAGGTAAATTTTTATTAAGAGAGTCAAAAACAAAAACTAGATCGTGCAAACTTTAAAAGCGCTAGAAAGGTAGGAATTTTTAGTTTTTTGAAAGATTCTGATGTTTCTCGATGTCTAGGGTCTCACGAATTGAGGTTGATAGGACATCAATTTTTAATGTGATAGTTGCCATTTTGATTGCAAATTTGACAACAGTAACTAAGATGTGATAAAAATAATGCACAGTAAATATTCCTTAGTGTGAATTTATCGACATAATAACAAATTATTGAAAGTGCACCGTTAGCTTGAGTTAGTTTCTTGCGTAGCTCATCTATAGATGAGCTGTAAGATGTATAGATGATGTAATCCTCACTATGTTTCATATAGATATGAAAATTCCATGAGAGATTACATTCAATCAAAACACTGAGCTATTTTAATAATTTTTGTAGGCACAACGATTTATTATTAATTTTAATTTGAATTTTAGAATTGTTGTTTTGATTGTGTTTTTTTCTAGAAGATGAAAAAAAGATTAATTTAGTTTTTTTTGTGTTTAAACATATTAGGTTAACATTAACCAGTGAACACTACCTTTTAAATTCAAATTTATGTTTTTACATAGAGAATTATATGATTTTGTTGATATGCAATAGGTTTGTGTCATCAGCAAAAAGATGAATTGACAGGAAGCAAATAGAGTTGTTTATGTCTTACATAAATTAGAGACAGAAGAGGACCAAGAACAGGAACCTTACACTTTACAGATTTATTAGTAGAATTATAACCATTAATACTTACAAATTGTTTCTGTTCTGTAAGATAAAAGTGAAACCAGTCACTTACAACACCACGATACCATAGTGTTCTAATTTAGAAATAAAAATGTTATGATCAACGGTATCAAAAGCTTTTGTAAATCTATAAAAATACCACAAACAAACTGACGAATATTGAGAGCTTTCCTGATTTTTTCAGTTATACTTATCAATACAATTTTTTGAAATCTGAAAACCAAATTGAAATTCATTTAAACAGTTAAAAGAGTTAAAAAAAGAGTACACTTAATAATACATAAGTTTTTCAAGAAGTTTACTAATGTTAGAAAAAGAGAAAAAGGTTTGTAGTTAGTACATAAAAGTTTAGAGCCGTTTGTAAATATTGGAACAACACAAGATAATTTAAGAACATTCAGAAAATTTTTCATTTACAAATGATATATTACATAGTTTAGAAAGAGGTATTCGAAAATTCATAGTTAAAATCGATAAGGTTGTGGGAATGCTATTTTGGGCCTATTGATTTTTGGCTTCAAATTAGATATAAGAGATGAAAATTCAGGAATATTTGTTGGAGATAGGAGTAGACTATGTAAATTTGGGATATTTAAGATATTTTGTATAGTTTATGTAAGACAAACGAATATTGGATTTAAGTTTTTGTGTGATGTTTGTAAAAAAACTGTTAAACTTTTAAGAGATTTGAATTTGAGTTATATATGTTTCTCTATCTTGTAAACAGTTGGGAGATGAGTAATTAGACTTTTTTAACATTTATTAAATTAGTAATTCCTTTTCAAATTTTGCAATGATTTTTTACATTTCTTTAAAGTACTTTTTAAACTCATTTTTTTTCAGCGAGCTTAATTAAGGTAATCATCATGCAATCATATTGCTGAAAGTATTTTTAAATTTGTTTATGTTCCTAATATTTTTTGCATCTTAACATTTTTTTTTAAAAAGATTGCGTATTTGAATCGGTTATTAAGATTCCCTTTGTAATCCAAGGTTTAATGATATTTGAAGCTTCTTAGTACTAATTTTTTTAAGTCGGGTGGAGCGGTTCAAAATCAAGGTTGTCTCAGAAATATAAATACTTTTTTTGGACACAAGAGTTAACATCACTGTTCTCATAAAATTTCTGAAATAATTTTTCAATAAATCTGATTTGAAGTTTATTTTATTAAAATTTTTAAAATTTCTGCGATATAAATTGTAATTGCGTTGTATAAATAACTTATTAAAATTAGGACAAATACAAAATTGAGGCGAGAGATCAGAAACTGAAGTCGTCAAATTTCCTGAAATAATTTCTCTTATCAGTTATTAAATTAGAAAAAATATTGTCAATGATTGTAGCAGAGTGGTTAGTAATTCTGGTTGGGAAAGTGATAAAAGGGCGAATATTACAAAAGAAAGCAAGTTTAAAAAATCAGACATTGCAGTGTCATTATTTGATTGTATCAGATCAATACTATAATCACCTAGTAAGAAAACTGATTCATTTTCAGCATTTATTTAAAAAAAATATAGTTTCATAACAACCTTAATCTTATTTATAAACATATATAAACTAAAAGTATTCCAAAAATACAACGAGAATCTTCTGACAATTTTAAAATATGTAAAATTTTACAAAAAATAACAACGTATAAACAAACAATGCAATTTATTTTAGAATTTGTCAAAATTCAAGTTTAAAAGGGCTAAAGTGAAAAAAACATTTCAAAATGCATTACTAGCATTTACGTTTGCGCTTTCTATAACATCCATCAATTGACCTAATGCAAGAATATCTGCTAGAAGTGATATATCGCTAATAGAATTTAATTGTAAGCTGTCACTTAGCAGACAATATCAATCTTTTCTTTCAGAGGTTAAATTGGATGACTAAAAAATATTTGAATCATAAAATATATAAAATTTTTTAGAAAATCTTAAAATAGGGTACATCCATATATGTGTGCGTGTGTTTGTGTGTCTGACTCTAAACAAATTGAAAATAAAAATGATAATAATGAAGTTATTTATAAAATTATTATTGCTAAAAATAAATTTATATTATTAAACCTAAACACCACCCTATAGCAGGAACCAGATTGTTTTTTGAGCCAAAATTTACATAAAGAAAATTTTTTTTCATGAAGGAGCAATATAGAAATTTGAAACCAGTACGTATAAATAAATAGATTACTTATCAAAAACACATTAAAATAATTTGAAAACAGTCTAACTTGGACCTATCATTTTTTCAATTAATGCCTATAATTATAAACTAACAACATTTTAGTAATTTAGCCAAAACGCTAGTTTTCACCAAAATATTTACTTTTCTTTAGGAATTAAAAGTGATAACTATCTAATTATGTTAAAAGTTTATTTTACTAATAGATTGGAAGAAACCAAATAAATTAGTAGCTTCTAAAAAGATTAGATAAATACGGGAACTTAAAATTTTCTAATTTAAAAAAATCATTTAGATTTGCAACTTTAAAAATACTGATTTTTGTTTTGTGGTAAAAATTATGATCAAATTGATGGTGTAACTTTAAGTTGCTCTGCTTAGCCAATTTATTCAAGAAACTTAAATAGTATTTATTTAAATGAATCTACAATAATAAACCTTTATTTTATAAAAAGAATATCTAGTTAATATTTTTGCAAAAATGTACTATTTATATAAAGAATTTAAATTCTAAACAACTTATTATCAAAGAACATGGACAAAATAATGTTTTACCATTTTTGGATGTTTTGATTCAAAATAATCACGAATTGTTTACTAATATTTATTACAACGGTGGTTTATTATCAATCTTTTTTAACTTTACCTAATTAGTTACGTGGGCTTAACAAAGCTCTTTTTCTGATTTTAAAATTATTATTACATGGTTTAGTTATCATACCTATATTTAAAACCTCAAAACTTTCTTAACAAAAAATTAGTACCCAAATAAACATATTGATAAATGTATCATCAACTACTTAAATAAAAAATTCTGTTGACATTCACTTATAACAAATCCCTAAATTACAAATATTTTAGGTTGCTGTACATAATTGTTTTTAATTGTTTTTTTTTTACATTTATGTAATAATTTTTTCAACTGCCTTTTGTATTTTTGCATTAAGTTCTGGAGACTGGCACATTTTATTATTGCATTTAATGATCTTTTTAAATCATTGTAATATATTTATAGTAGATTTTTTTCTCAAAAGAGTAATTAATCTTGTAACCCTTATAAAAACGGTTTTTTAATGATTTTTTGGTAAATTTTACTGATGATGAACTATGTAGTATAAATTACATTAAATTACAGTATGCACTAACGATGCTGATGTATCTACATCAGTCCCATATTAAATGTATACTTTTTAGCTCAACAAATATGTTATGAAATTTTTATATAACTATATTGTAGCAATTTAATATATAGAATATTAAATAATGTAAATAAAAATATCTTTCAAATTTTTTTTATAAACATCTTCACTTCCAACAAGCCTGCAAGCAACCACATTTAGCATGGGAAGTTAGAGATCTTTAACATGCTTTTCTATTAGCAACTAAAAAAAAACAATCCTGGGAAGACTATTAGATAGCTGACACTCTCCAATTTTAAAACATTATGAGGAAGCTGCACAAGAGATAAGTAAAAATGGGGCAATTGTACTGTAATTGATATGAGTTCCACATTATTTAAATTTACTGAATGTGCCATTATAAATTCAACAGAAGCATACCCATGTTTAGAAAAATGCAGGTGGAAAGGACATCAACTTAGAAACAGTTAAAAGAATTTTCTTTTCAAAATATAATAAAAAGTAGAAATTATAACAAAAAGTCAAAAATTATAACAAGTCAAAAATTTTAGATACGAGTTTTATTCATGTCACTTCATGTCTTTATCTGTCACTTCAGATAGAAAGAAAAACACAAATCAAATATTCGAAAGCAAATACAAAAACTAAAAACACTTAAGTTAAAAGCAATATCCTGAATTAATGGCTATAACATAATGAATATAAGTAAACATTAAGAAAACAACAGTTATTTTGAGTTTTGTGAACTCTGTCAACAAAACTTCAAAGCTGCATAAAGAGGCTATTATTGAGTCACATTTTCTGTTAACTTGGAGCATAAATAAAGAAAATATTGAACATCAAAATATTATTACCACCATATTGTATGTCATTCTATTCTTTACAAACATTTGTGGTGTATATATATATATATATATATATATATATATATATATATATATATATATATATATATATATATATATATATATATATATATATATATATACACATATTAGGGTTATTCAAAGACAGTCAAGATGTAAAAAATAAGTAATGAAAAAAGCCCTAACTTTTGATCTGCCCTGACCCCAATGCTGGGAATAAGCTCCAAGTAACTCGGTTTGTCTTTTAATCCTAGCAAGAACAGCTAACCTATCTTTTGAAAACTGTTTTCCTTCAGGAAGTTTTTTCACAATTATTCCATCAAAATGAATTGTTATCAGAGAATTTGAAGATTTAGATATGCTTTTTATATGGTTTCTGATTTCATTTGCATTGATTAACACAGCATTCTCTACTGCTCTGTACGATAAAGAGTTAGAGCATACAAACTCAGACATGCATCCTCCAGAATTGAAGAGGACATGTGTGAAGATTCTTGCTGTTTGTTGATGTGGAGTTAAACCCTCTCTAACTGCTGTGTAAGCAGACCATGCAAGACTTGGGAAGATTGACAGAATTTGAGGTATAAATAAGCTCAATTTCAAATTTACTATCAGTTAAATTGATTTTATTAGTATTAAAAGAACTCAATGAATTTTCACAATCAGTTTCAGATACATTGTTTAATTTACTATAATTATATTTAGATTTATACTTTCTTTTTATTGAGTACTAAATCTCTTATCCAATCCCCCTAACTTTCCCCTCAATGGTCTTTAAAGAAATGCAATGTCTTCCTCTTTTTAATTTCTTAACCTATCTTTTCTTATATTTTCAATCATATTTAGTGAGTTTTCTAATTGAAAACCTTTTTGATACTTTCTACGGAAGTTCTTTCTTTTTTGAACTTCAGAGGAACTTATCTCTTTCTGTTTAGCTTTTCAAGAATCCAGTCCTTTACCATTTTTTTATCCATCCAATAGAATGGAATTATTATTATTAAATGCTTATAAAAGCCAAATAGATATTTTAGTGTTTTAATAAGATTATACAGTTTGATATATCATTACCTTGGCTTCTGAGTTGTAATAACTTCAAATCCACCATGAACAACAAGTTTAGATATTATGCAGCAAAGTAAATGATTTGGTAGGGAAAATTTCTTAGTGAGAATGATCGACTTTTGTTTGGACATCTCATGCAATAAAACCGCCTTTAGCAATTCACGCGCTTGCCACATTTTTCGAGTGCACATAATCACACTCGATAAAAAGTTATATCTAATTTTATGAGCACGATATACGGTTGATGATTTTCTTTATCACAAGTCCTGTCATTACCATGTTATTGGATCGTTTATTTTTGCCCTCTGCAGGGATCTTTCCCATAATTGTAAGAAACTATTGTAAAAAATTTAAAGTACTAATTTGGGTCAGGGACACGATAACGCTAGGGCTTATTTGTATATATATATATCTAATATATGCATATATATATATATATATATATATATATATATATATATATATATATACATATATATATATATATATATATATATATACATATATATATATATATATATATATATATATATATATATATATACATACATACATACATATATATATATATATATATATATATATATATATATATATATATATATATATATATATATATATATATATATATATATATATACACATATATAAATACACACAAATTCGCAATCAACACTTACTTGAGAAATTGAGCTAATGCTTCGGTGATGTCAGATTTTATACCGCTTTTTAACATAAATTTAATACATCTTACATCAGAATTACACCATGCTACTAAATCTAACAAGTTTAAATAAAATTTTACAATTTCTTAACAAGTTTAAATACAATACAAACATTTATTTTTAAGTTTAAAAAGTAAAGCAAATTAAAGAAAAGACAAGCAAATAAATAACTTTTTTTTTTTTAAAAAAAAAACAATTACAAAATAAGTAAAAAAAAACTTTTTTTTTTAAATTTTCAAGGTGTTGAAGGTGTAGTGGAGGATGCTATTATTTAAAAACTTTAGCATAAGTTTGCCAAATGTCATACACAAACAGTGAATGATTGAGGGAAAAATAAAGTACATTTGAAAATTATTTTTTAAAGCATACTTTGACAGTTGTCCAGACATAAATAGAGATTAGTAAAAGATTGTTTTTAAATATTCTAATATTATGACCAAAAAGACAAATTAAAATTTTTATAAACACTTAAAATGAACAAAGATATACAACAAATATATCACATAACTAAAACTTGCAAATAAAATAATGACTGCAGGTGTAAAATGCAAAATGAAAAAAAACAACGATTAGCACTAGTGTGTAAACATAATTTGTGTAGTGGTTGAGTAATAAGCTATCTCCTTCTCTCAGAGTTGCGTCTATGATTAATGACAATTTGATTGAGGCAGCACTAATAACTAGTTTATCCTGCCAGATAAACATCATCATCATCATAAACATGCTTTCCACTCATGATAAAATGAAAATGGTAAAACATTTAAGCCATGTTTGTCCCCAAAACGATTACAAAATAAGTAAAAAGAAGTCTGCACAAAAAAAAATTTTGTTTGTTTAATTTTTATTTACTTTCTATTCAAGGTTAAAGTTCAAGGTATATTAAAAGGCACAAGGAAAGGACTTTATTGCAATAGTGAAAACCTGTTTTTTTTTTTGCATTTGCATTATTTTCTTATTTTAAGTAAGTTTTTGTACATAAAAAGGGGTTTTGTCGTAAAAATCTTTGGTTCCTTTGCTCACCTCAAGTTTATTTGACCATTTTTTCTAATAAACCCACAGAATCTACAAAAATATTACAAAAGATTCCAAAAGAAATCAGTGAAAACCTGTTTTTTTGTTGCATTTGCATTATTTTCTTATTTTAAGTAAGTTTTTGTACATAAAAAGGGGTTTTGTCGTAAAAATCTTAGGTTCCTTTGCTCACCTCAAGTTTATTTGATCATTTTTTCTAATAAACCCACAGAATCTACAAAAATATTACAAAAGATTCCAAAAGAAATCAGTGAAAACCTGTTTTTTTGTTGCATTTGCATTATTTTCTTATTTTAAGTAAGTTTTTGTACATAAAAAGGGGTTTTGTCGTAAAAATCTTAGGTTCCTTTGCTCACCTCAAGTTTATTTGACCATTTTTTCTAATAAACCCACAGAATCTACAAAAATATTACAAAAGATTCCAAAAGAAATCAGTGAAAACCTGTTTTTTTGTTGCATTTGCATTATTTTCTTATTTTAAGTAAGTTTTTGTACATAAAAAGGGGTTTTGTCGTAAAAATCTTAGGTTCCTTTGCGCACCTCAAGTTTATTTGACCATTTTTTCTAATAAACCCACAGAATCTACAAAAATATTACACAAAGTTTCCGAAAGAAATCAGTGAAAACCTGTTTTTTTGTTGCATTTGCATTATTTTCTTATTTTAAGTAAGTTTTTGTACATAAAAAGGGGTTTTGTCGTAAAAATCTTAGGTTCCTTTGCTCACCTCAAGTTTATTTGACCATTTTTTCTAATAAACCCACAGAATCTACAAAAATATTACAAAAGATTCCAAAAGAAATCAGTGAAAACCTGTTTTTTTGTTGCATTTGCATTATTTTCTTATTTTAAGTAAGTTTTTGTACATAAAAAGGGGTTTTGTCGTAAAAATCTTAGGTTCCTTTGCTCAACTCAAGTTTATTTGACCATTTTTTCTAATAAACCCACAGAATCTACAAAAATATTACAAAAGATTCCAAAAGAAATCAGTGAAAACCTGTTTTTTTGTTGCATTTGCATTATTTTCTTATTTTAAGTAAGTTTTTGTACATAAAAAGGGGTTTTGTCGTAAAAATCTTAGGTTCCTTTGCTCACCTCAAGTTTATTTGATCATTTTTTCTAATAAACCCACAGAATCTACAAAAATATTACAAAAGATTCCAAAAGAAATCAGTGAAAACCTGTTTTTTTGTTGCATTTGCATTATTTTCTTATTTTAAGTAAGTTTTTGTACATAAAAAGGGGTTTTGTCGTAAAAATCTTAAGTTCCTTTGCTCACCTCAAGTTTATTTGACCATTTTATCTAATAAACGCACAGAATCTACAAAAATATTACAAAAGATTCCAAAAGAAATCAGTGAAAACCTGTTTTTTTGTTGCATTTGCATTATTTTCTTATTTTAAGTAAGTTTTTGTACATAAAAACGGGTTTTGTCGTAAATATCTTAGGTTCGTTTGCTCACCCCAAGTTTATTTGACCATTTTTTCTAATAAACGCACAGAATCTACAAAAATATTACAAAAGATTCCAAAAGATCTCAGTGAAAACCTGTTTTTTTGTTGCATTTGCATTATTTTCTTATTTTAAGTAAGTTTTTGTACATAAAAAGGGGCATTTGTCGTA
Organism: Hydra vulgaris; assembly: GCF_038396675.1. Classification (NCBI taxonomy): domain Eukaryota; kingdom Metazoa; phylum Cnidaria; class Hydrozoa; order Anthoathecata; family Hydridae; genus Hydra; species Hydra vulgaris. The sequence goes on along the minus strand of NC_088925.1, from coordinate 32,843,700 downwards.
AAAATCTTAGGTTCCTTTGCTCACCTCAAGTTTATTTAACCATTTTTTCTAATAAACCCACAGAATCTACAAAAATATTACAAAAGATTCCAAAAGAAATCAGTGAAAACCTGTTTTTTTGTTGCATTTGCATTATTTTCTTATTTTAAGTAAGTTTTTGTACATAAAAAGGGGTTTTGTCGTAAAAATCTTAGGTTCCTTTGCTCACCTCAAGTTTATTTGACCATTTTTTCTAATAAACCCACAGAATCTACAAAAAATTTACAAAAGATTCCAAAAGAAATCAGTGAAAACCTGTTTTTTTGTTGCATTTGCATTATTTTCTTATTTTAAGTAAGTTTTTGTACATAAAAAGGGGTTTTGTCGTAAAAATCTTAGGTTCCTTTGCTCACCTCAAGTTTATTTGACCATTTTTTCTAATAAACCCACAGAATCTACAAAAATATTACAAAAGATTCCAAAAGAAATCAGTGAAAACCTGTTTTTTTGTTGCATTTGCATTATTTTCTTATTTTAAGTAAGTTTTTGTACATAAAAAGGGGTTTTGTCGTAAAAATCTTAGGTTCCTTTGCTCACCTCAAGTTTATTTGACCATTTTTTTTAATAAACCCACAGAATCTACAAAAATATTACAAAAGATTCGAAAGGAAATCAGTGAAAACCTGTTTTTTTGTTGCATTTGCATTATTTTCTTATTTTAAGTAAGTTTTTGTACATAAAAAGGGGTTTTGTCGTAAAAATCTTAGGTTCCTTTGCTCACCTCAAGTTTATTTAACCATTTTTTCTAATAAACACACAGAATCTACAAAAATATTACAAAAGATTCCAAAAGAAATCAGTGAAAACCTGTTTTTTTGTTGCATCTGCATTATTTTCATATTTTAAGTAAGTTTTTGTACATAAAAAGGGGTTTTGTCGTAAAAATCTTAGGTTCCTTTGCTCACCTCAAGTTTATTTGACCATTTTTTCTAATAAACCCACAGAATCTACAAAAATATTACATAAGATTCCAAAAGAAATCAGTGAAAACCTGTTTTTTTGTTGCATTTGCATTATTTTCTTATTTTAAGTAAGTTTTTGTACATAAAAAGGGGTTTTGTCGTAAAAATCTTAGGTTCCTTTGCTCACCTCAAGTTTATTTGACCATTCTTTCTAATAAACCCACAGAATCTACAAAAATATTACAAAAGATTCGAAAAGAAATCAGTGAAAACCTGTTTTTTTGTTGCATTTGCATTATTTTCTTATTTTAAGTAAGTTTTTGTACATAAAAAGGGGTTTTGTCGTAAAAATCTTAGGTTCCTTTGCTCACCTCAAGTTTATTTGACCATTTTTTCTAATAAACCCACAGAATTTACAAAAATATTACAAAAGATTACAAAAGAAATCAGTGAAAACCTGTTTTTTTGTTGCATTTGCATTATTTTCTTATTTTAAGTAAGTTTTTGTACATAAAAAGGGGTTTTGTCGTAAAAATCTTAGGTTTCTTTGCTCACCTCAAGTTTATTTGACCATTTTTTCTAATAAACCCACAGAATCTACAAAAATATTACAAAAGATTCGAAAAGAAATCAGTGAAAACCTGTTTTTTTGTTGCATTTGCATTATTTTCTTATTTTAAGTAAGTTTTTGTACATAAAAAAGGGTTTTGTCGTAAAAATCTTAGGTTCCTTTGCTCACCTCAAGTTTATTTGACCATTTTTTCTAATAAACCCACAGAATTTACAAAAATATTACAAAAGATTACAAAAGAAATCAGTGAAAACCTGTTTTTTTGTTGCATTTGCATTATTTTCTTATTTTAAGTAAGTTTTTGTACATACAAAGGGGTTTTGTCGTAAAAATCTTAGGTTCCTTTGCTCACCTCAAGTTTATTTGACCATTTTTTCTAATAAACCCACAGAATCTACAAAAATATTACAAAAGATTCCAAAAGAAATCAGTGAAAACCTGTTTTTTCGTTGCATTTGCATTATTTTCTTATTTTAAGTAAGTTTTTGTACATAAAAAGGGGTTTTGTCGTAAAAATCTTTGGTTCCTTTGCTCAACTCAAGTTTATTTGACCATTTTTTCTAATAAACCCACAGAATCTACAAAAATATTACAAAAGATTCCAAAAGAAATCAGTGAAAACCTGTTTTTTTGTTGCATTTGCATTATTTTCTTATTTTAAGTAAGTTTTTGTACATAAAAAGGGGTTTTGTCGTAAAAATCTTAGGTTCCTTTGCTCACCTCAAGTTTATTTGATCATTTTTTCTAATAAACCCACAGAATCTACAAAAATATTACAAAAGATTCCAAAAGAAATCAGTGAAAACCTGTTTTTTTGTTGCATTTGCATTATTTTCTTATTTTAAGTAAGTTTTTGTACATAAAAAGGGGTTTTGTTGTAAAAAGCTTAGGTTCCTTTGCTCACCTCAAGTTTATTTGACCATTTTTTCTAATAAACCCACAGAATCTACAAAAATATTACAAAAGATTCCAAAAGAAATCAGTGAAAACCTGTTTTTTTGTTGCATTTGCATTATTTTCTTATTTTAAGTAAGTTTTTGTACATAAAAAGGGGTTTTGTCGTAAAAAGCTTAGGTTCCTTTGCTCACCTCAAGTTTATTTGACCATTTTTTCTAATAAACCCACAGAATCTACAAAAATATTACAAAAGATTCCAAAAGAAATCAGTGAAAACCTGTTTTTTTGTTGCATTTGCATTATTTTCTTATTTTAAGTAAGTTTTTGTACATAAAAAGGGGTTTTGTCGTAAAAATCTTAGGTTCCTTTGCGCACCTCAAGTTTATTTGACCATTTTTTCTAATAAACCCACAGAATCTACAAAAAATTTAACAAAGATTCCAAAAGAAATCAGTGAAAACCTGTTTTTTTGTTGCATTTGCATTATTTTCTTATTTTAAGTAAGTTTTTGTACATAAAAAGGGGTTTTGTCGTAAAAATCTTAGGTTCCTTTGCTCACCTCAAGTTTATTTGACCATTTTTTCTAATAAACCCACAGAATCTACAAAAATATTACAAAAGATTCCAAAAGAAATCAGTGAAAACCTGTTTTTTTGTTGCATTTGCATTATTTTCTTATTTTAAGTAAGTTTTTGTACATAAAAAGGGGTTTTGTCGTAAAAATCTTAGGTTCCTTTGCTCAACTCAAGTTTATTTGACCATTTTTTCTAATAAACCCACAGAATCTACAAAAATATTACAAAAGATTCCAAAAGAAATCAGTGAAAACCTGTTTTTTTGTTGCATTTGCATTATTTTCTTATTTTAAGTAAGTTTTTGTACATAAAAAGGGGTTTTGTCGTAAAAATCTTAGGTTCCTTTGCTCACCTCAAGTTTATTTGATCATTTTTTCTAATAAACCCACAGAATCTACAAAAATATTACAAAAGATTCCAAAAGAAATCAGTGAAAACCTGTTTTTTTGTTGCATTTGCATTATTTTCTTATTTTAAGTAAGTTTTTGTACATAAAAAGGGGTTTTGTTGTAAAAAGCTTAGGTTCCTTTGCTCACCTCAAGTTTATTTGACCATTTTTTCTAATAAACCCACAGAATCTACAAAAATATTACAAAAGATTCCAAAAGAAATCAGTGAAAACCTGTTTTTTTGTTGCATTTGCATTATTTTCTTATTTTAAGTAAGTTTTTGTACATAAAAAGGGGTTTTGTCGTAAAAATCTTAGGTTCCTTTGCGCACCTCAAGTTTATTTGACCATTTTTTCTAATAAACCCACAGAATCTACAAAAAATTTAACAAAGATTCCAAAAGAAATCAGTGAAAACCTGTTTTTTTGTTGCATTTGCATTATTTTCTTATTTTAAGTAAGTTTTTGTACATAAAAAGGGGTTTTGTCGTAAAAATCTTAGGTTCCTTTGCTCACCTCAAGTTTATTTGACCATTTTTTCTAATAAACCCACAGAATCTACAAAAATATTACAAAAGATTCCAAAAGAAATCAGTGAAAACCTGTTTTTTTGTTGCATTTGCATTATTTTCTTATTTTAAGTAAGTTTTTGTACATAAAAAGGGGTTTTGTCGTAAAAATCTTAGGTACCTTTGCTCACCTCAAGTTTATTTGACCATTCTTTCTAATAAACCCACAGAATCTACAAAAATATTACAAAAGATTCGAAAAGAAATCAGTGAAAACCTGTTTTTTTGTTGCATTTGCATTATTTTCTTATTTTAAGTAAGTTTTTGTACATAAAAAGGGGTTTTGTCGTAAAAATCTTAGGTACCTTTGCTCACCTCAAGTTTATTCGACCATTTTTTCTAATAAACCCACAGAATCTACAAAATATTACAAAAGATTCCAAAAGAAATCAGTGAAAACCTGTTTTTTTGTTGCATTTGCATTATTTTCATATTTTAAGTAAGTTTTTGTACATAAAAAGGGGTTTTGTCGTAAAAATCTTAGGTTCTTTTGCTCACCTCAAGTTTATTTGACCATTTTTTCTAATAAATCCACAGAATCTACAAAAATATTACAAAAGATTCGAAAAGAAATCAGTGAAAACCTGTTTTTTTGATGCATTTGCATTATTTTCTTATTTTAAGTAAGTTTTTGTACATAAAAAGGGGTTTTGTCGTAAAAATCTTAGGTTCCTTTGCTCACCTCAAGTTTATTTGACCATTCTTTCTAATAAACCCACAGAATCTACAAAAATATTACAAAAGATTCGGAAAGAAATCAGTGAAAACCTGTTTTTTTGTTGCATTTGCATTATTTTCTTATTTTAAGTAAGTTTTTGTACATAAAAAAGGGTTTTGTCGTAAAAATCTTAGGTTCCTTTGCTCACCTCAAGTTTATTTGACCATTTTTTCTAATAAACCCACAGAATTTACAAAAATATTACAAAAGATTACAAAAGAAATCAGTGAAAACCTGTTTTTTTGTTGCATTTGCATTATTTTCTTATTTTAAGTAAGTTTTTGTACATAAAAAGGGGTTTTGTCGTAAAAATCTTAGGTTTCTTTGCTCACCTCAAGTTTATTTGACCATTTTTTCTAATAAACCCACAGAATCTACAAAAATATTACAAAAGATTCCAAAAGAAATCAGTGAAAACCTGTTTTTTTGTTGCATTTGCATTATTTTCTTATTTTAAGTAAGTTTTTGTACATAAAAAGGGGTTTTGTCGTAAAAATCTTAGGTTCCTTTGCTCACCTCAAGTTTATTTGACCATTCTTTCTAATAAACCCACAGAATCTACAAAAATATTACAAAAGATTCGAAAAGAAATCAGTGAAAACCTGTTTTTTTGTTGCATTTGCATTATTTTCTTATTTTAAGAAAGTTTTTGTACATAAAAAAGGGTTTTGTCGTAAAAATCTTAGGTTCCTTTGCTCACCTCAAGTTTATTTGACCATTTTTTCTAATAAACCTACAGAATTTACAAAAATATTACAAAAGATTACAAAAGAAATCAGTGAAAACCTGTTTTTTTGTTGCATTTGCATTATTTTCTTATTTTAAGTAAGTTTTTGTACATAAAAAGGGGTTTTGTCGTAAAAATCTTAGGTTCCTTTGCTCACCTCAAGTTTATTTGACCATTTTTTCTAATAAACCCACAGAATCTACAAAAATATTACAAAAGATTCCAAAAGAAATCAGTGAAAACCTGTTTTTTTGTTGCATTTGCATTATTTTCTTATTTTAAGTAAGTTTTTGTACATAAAAAGGGGTTTTGTCGTAAAAATCTTAGGTTCCTTTGCTCAACTCAAGTTTATTTGACCATTTTTTCTAATAAACCCACAGAATCTACAAAAATATTACAAAAGATTCCAAAAGAAATCAGTGAAAACCTGTTTTTTTGTTGCATTTGCATTATTTTCTTATTTTAAGTAAGTTTTTGTACATAAAAAGGGGTTTTGTCGTAAAAATCTTAGGTTCCTTTGCTCACCTCAAGTTTATTTGATCATTTTTTCTAATAAACCCACAGAATCTACAAAAATATTACAAAAGATTCCAAAAGAAATCAGTGAAAACCTGTTTTTTTGTTGCATTTGCATTATTTTCTTATTTTAAGTAAGTTTTTGTACATAAAAAGGGGTTTTGTTGTAAAAAGCTTAGGTTCCTTTGCTCACCTCAAGTTTATTTGACCATTTTTTCTAATAAACCCACAGAATCTACAAAAATATTACAAAAGATTCCAAAAGAAATCAGTGAAAACCTGTTTTTTTGTTGCATTTGCATTATTTTCTTATTATAAGTAAGTTTTTGTACATAAAAAGGGGTTTTGTCGTAAAAATCTTAGGTTCCTTTGCTCACCTCAAGTTTATTTGACCATTTTTTCTAATAAACCCACAGAATCTACAAAAATATTACAAAAGATTCCAAAAGAAATCAGTGAAAACCTGTTTTTTCAATGTTTTTTAGAGAAATACTCTTTTTCACAAAAAAGTTTACCGACATAAAATATTCCTTGAGCTAAAAAACATAGGTTTGCATGGTTGTTTTTGATTTAAGTTAATGTTTTTTTTAATAAACCTACAGAATCTACAAAAATATTACAAAAGATTCCAAAAGAAATCAGTGAAAACCTGTTTTTTTGTTGCATTTGCATTATTTTCTTATTTTAAGTAAGTTTTTGTACATAAAAAGGGGTTTTGTCGTAAAAATCTTAGGTTCCTTTGCTTACCTCAAGTTTATTTGACTATTTTTTCTAATAAACTCACAGAATCTACAAAAATATTACAAAAGATTCCATAAGAAATCAGTGAAAACCTGTTTTTTTGTTGCATTTGCATTATTTTCGTATTTTAAGTAAGTTTTTGTACATAAAAAGGGGTTTTGTCGTAAAAATCTTAGGTTCCTTTGCTCACCTCAAGTTTATTTGACCATTTTTTCTAATAAACCCACAGAATCTACAAAAATATTACAAAAGATTCCAAAAGAAATCAGTGAAAACCTGTTTTTTTGTTGCATTTGCATTATTTTCTTATTTTAAGTAAGTTTTTGTACATAAAAAGGGGTTTTGTCGTAAAATTCTTAGGTTTCTTTGCTCACCTCAAGTTTATTTGACCATTTTTTCTAATTAACCCACAGAATCTACAAAAATATTATAAAAGATTCTAAAAGAAATCAGTGAAAACCTGTTTTTTTTGTTGCATTTGCATTATTTTCTTATTTTAAGTAAGTTTTTGTACATAAAAAGGGGTTTTGTCGTAAAAATCTTAGGTTCCTTTGCTCACCTCAAGTTTATTTGACCATTTTTTCTAATAAACCCACAGAGTCTACAAAAATTTTACATGAGATTCCAAAAGAAATCAGTGAAAACCTGATTTTTTGTTGCATTTGCATTATTTTCTTATTTTAAGAAAGTTTTTGTACATAAAAAGGGGTTTTGTCGTAAAAATCTAAGGTTCCTTTGCTCACCTCAAGTTTATTTGACCATTTTTTCTAATAAACCCACAGAATCTACAAAAATATTACAAAAGATTCCAAAAGAAATCAGTGAAAACCTGTTTTTTCAATGTTTTTCAGAGAAATACACATTTTTACAAAAAAGTTCATCGACATAAAATATTCCTTGAGCTAAAAAACATAAGTTTGCATGGTTGTTTTTGATTCAAGTTAACGTTTTTTCTAATAAACCCACAGAATCTACAAAAATATTACAAAAGATTCCAAAAGAAATCAGTGAAAACCTGTTTTTTTGTTGCATTTGCATTATTTTCTTATTTTAAGTAAGTTTTTGTACATAAAAAGGGGTTTTGTCGTAAAAATCTTAGGTTCCTTTGCTCACCTCAAGTTTATTTGACCATTTTTTCTAATAAACCCACAGAATCTACAAAAATATTACAAAAGATTCCAAAAGAAATCAGTGAAAACCTGTTTTTTTGTTGCATTTGCATTATTTTCTTATTTTAAGTAAGTTTTTGTACATAAAAAGGGGTTTTGTCGTAAAATTCTTAGGTTTCTTTGCTCACCTCAAGTTTATTTGACCATTTTTTCTAATTAACCCACAGAATCTACAAAAATATTACAAAAGATTCCAAAAGAAATCAGTGAAAACCTGTTTTTTTTGTTGCATTTGCATTATTTTCTTATTTTAAGTAAGTTTTTGTACATAAAAAGGGGTTTTGTCGTAAAAATCTTAGGTTCCTTTGCTCACCTCAAGTTTATTTGACCATTTTTTCTAATAAACCCACAAAATCTACAAAAATATTACAAAAGATTCCAAAAGAAATCAGTGAAAACCTGTTTTTTTTGTTGCATTTGCATTATTTTCTTATTTTAAGTAAGTTTTTGTACATAAAAAGGGGTTTTGTCGTAAAAATCTTAGGTTCCTTTGCTCACCTCAAGTTTATTTGACCATTTTTTCTAATAAACCCACAAAATCTACAAAAATATTACAAAAGATTCCAAAAGAAATCAGTGAAAACCTGTTTTTTCAATGTTTTTTAGAGAAATACTCTTTTTCACAAAAAAGTTTACCGACATAAAATATTCCTTGAGCTAAAAAACATAGGTTTGCATGGTTGTTTTTGATTTAAGTTAATGTTTTTTTTAATAAACCTACAGAATCTACAAAAATATTACAAAAGATTCCAAAAGAAATCAGTGAAAACCTGTTTTTTTGTTGCATTTGCATTATTTTCTTATTTTAAGTAAGTTTTTGTACATAAAAAGGGGTTTTGTCGTAAAAATCTTAGGTTCCTTTGCTTACCTCAAGTTTATTTGACTTTTTTTTCTAATAAACTCACAGAATCTACAAAAATATTACAAAAGATTCCATAAGAAATCAGTGAAAACCTGTTTTTTTGTTGCATTTGCATTATTTTCTTATTTTAAGTAAGTTTTTGGTACATAAAAAGGGGTTTTGCGTAAAAATCTTAGGTTCCTTTGCTCACCTCAAGTTTATTTGACCATTTTTTCTAATAAACCCACAGAATCTACAAAAATATTACAAAAGATTCCAAAAGAAATAAGTGAAAACCTGTTTTTTTGTTGCATTTGCATTATTCTCGTATTTTAAGTTAGTTTTTGTACATAAAAAGGGGTTTTGTCGTAAAAATCTTAGGTTCCTTTGCTCACCTCAAGTTTATTTGACCATTTTTTCTAATAAACCCACAGAATCTACAAAAATATTACAAAAGATTCCAAAAGAAATCAGTGAAATCCTGTTTTTTCAATGTTTTTTAGAAAAATACTCTTTTTCACAAAAAAGTTTATCGACATAAAATATTCCTTGAGCTAAAAAACATAGGTTTTCATGGTTATTTTTGATATAAAATAAGGTTTTTTTTAATAAACCCACAGAATCTACAAAAATATTACAAAAGATTCCAAAAGAAATCAGTGAAAACCTGTTTTTTTGTTGCATTTGCATTATTTTTTTATTTTAAGTAAGTTTTTGTACATAAAAAGGGGTTTTGTCGTAAAAATCTTAGGTTCCTTTGCTCACCTCAAGTTTATTTGACCATTTTTTCTAATAAACCCACAGAATCTACAAAAATATTACAAAAGATTCCAAAAGAAATCAGTGAAAACCTGTTTTTTCAATATTTTTAGAGAAATACTCTTCTTCACAAAAAAGTTTATCGACATAAAATATTCCTTGAGCTAAAAAACATAGGTTTGCATGGTTGTTTTTGATTTAAGTTAATGTTTTTTTTAATAAACCTACAGAATCTACAAAAATATTACAAAAGATTCCAGAAGAATTCAGTGAAAACCTGATTTTTTGTTGCATTTGCATTATTTTCTTATTTTAAGTAAGTTTTTGTACATAAAAAGGGGTTTTGTCGTAAAAATCTTAGGTTCCTTTGCTTACCTCAAGTTTATTTGACTATTTTTTCTAATAAACTCACAGAATCTACAAAAATATTACAAAAGATTCCATATGAAATCAGTGAAAACCTGTTTTTTAGTTGCATTTGCATTATTTTCTTATTTTAAGGAAGTTTTTGTACATAAAAAGGGGTTTTGTCGTAAAAATCTTAGGTTCCTTTGCTCACCTCAAGTTTATTTGACCATTTTTTCTAATAAACCCACAGAATCTACAAAAATATTACAAAAGATTCCAAAAGAAATCAGTGAAAACCTGTTTTTTTGTTGCATTTGCATTATTTTCTTATTTTAAGTAAGTTTTTGTACATAAAAAGGGGTTTTGTCGTAAAATTCTTAGGTATCTTTGCTCACCTCAAGTTTATTTGACCATTTTTTCTAATAAACCCACAGAATCTACAAAAATATTACAAAAGATTCGAAAAGAAATCAGTGAAAACCTGTTTTTTTTGTTGCATTTGCATTATTTTCTTATTTTAAGTAAGTTTTTGTACATAAAAAGGGGTTTTGTCGTAAAAATCTTAGGTTCCTTTGCTCACCTCAAGTTTATTTGACCATTTTTTCTAATAAACCCACAAAATCTACAAAAATATTACAAAAGATTCCAAAAGAAATCAGTGAAAACCTGTTTTTTCAATGTTTTTTAGAGAAATACTCTTTTTCACAAAAAAGTTTACCGACATAAAATATTCCTTGGGCTAAAAAACATAGGTTTGCATGGTTGTTTTTGATTTAAGTTAATGTTTTTTTTAATAAACCTACAGAATCTACAAAAATATTACAAAAGATTCCAAAAGAAATCAGTGAAAACCTGTTTTTTTGTTGCATTTGCATTATTTTCTTATTTTAAGTAAGTTTTTGTACATAAAAAGGGGTTTTGTCGTAAAAATCTTAGGTTCCTTTGCTTACCTCAAGTTTATTTGACTTTTTTTTCTAATAAACTCACAGAATCTACAAAAATATTACAAAAGATTCCATAAGAAATCAGTGAAAACCTGTTTTTTTGTTGCATTTGCATTATTTTCTTATTTTAAGTTGGTTTTTGGTACATAAAAAGGGGTTTTGTCGTAAAAATCTTAGGTTCCTTAGCTCACCTCAAGTTTATTTGACCATTTTTTCTAATAAACCCACAGAATCTACAAAAATATTACAAAAGATTCCAAAAGAAATAAGTGAAAACCTGTTTTTTTGTTGCATTTGCATTATTTTCTTATTTTAAGTTAGTTTTTGTACATAAAAAGGGGTTTTGTCGTAAAAATCTTATGTTCTTTTGCTCACCTCAAGTTTATTTGACCATTTATTCTAATAAACCCACAGAATCTACAAAAATATTACAAAAGATTCCAAAAGAAATCAGTGAAAACCTGTTTTTTTTGTTGCATTTGCATTATTTTCTTATTTTAAGTAAGTTTTTGTACATAAAAAGGGGTTTTGTCGTAAAAATCTTAGGTTCCTTTGCTCACCTCAAGTTTATTTGACCATTTTTTCTAATAAACCCACAAAATCTACAAAAATATTACAAAAGATTCCAAAAGAAATCAGTGAAAACCTGTTTTTTCAATGTTTTTTAGAGAAATACTCTTTTTCACAAAAAAGTTTACCGACATAAAATATTCCTTGAGCTAAAAAACATAGGTTTGCATGGTTGTTTTTGATTTAAGTTAATGTTTTTTTTAATAAACCTACAGAATCTACAAAAATATTACAAAAGATTCAAAAAGAAATCAGTGAAAACCTGTTTTTTTGTTGCATTTGCATTATTTTCTTATTATAAGTAGGTTTTTGTACATAAAAAGGGGTTTTGTCGTAAAAATCTTAGGTTCCTTTGCTTCCCTCAAGTTTATTTGACTTTTTTTTCTAATAAACTCACAGAATCTACAAAAATATTACAAAAGATTCCATAAGAAATCAGTGAAAACCTGTTTTTTTGTTGCATTTGCATTATTTTCTTATTTTAAGTAAGTTTTTGGTACATAAAAAGGGGTTTTGTCGTAAAAATCGTAGGTTCCTTTGCTCACCTCAAGTTTATTTGACCATTTTTTCTAATAAACCCACAGAATCTACAAAAATATTACAAAAGATTCCAAAAGAAATAAGTGAAAACCTGTTTTTTTGTTGCATTTGCATTATTTTCTTATTTTAAGTTAGTTTTTGTACATAAAAAGGGGTTTTGTCGTAAAAATCTTAGGTTCTTTTGCTCACCTCAAGTTTATTTGACCATTTATTCTAATAAACCCACAGAATCTACAAAAATATTACAAAAGATTCCAAAAGAAATCAGTGAAAACCTGTTTTTTCAATTTTTTTTAGAGAAATACTCTTTTTCACACAAAAATTATCGACATAAAATATTCCTTGAGCTAAAAAACATAGGTTTGCATGGTTGTTTTTGATTCAAGTTAATGTTTTTTTTTATAAATCCACAGAATCTACAAAAATATTACAAAAGATTCCAAAAGAAATCAGTGAAAACCTGTTTTTTTGTTGCATTTGCATTATTTTTTTATTTTAAGTAAGTTTTTGTACATAAAAAGGGGTTTTGTCGTAAAAATCTTAGGTTCCTTTGCTCACCTCAAGTTTATTTGACCATTTTTTCTAATAAACCCACAGAATCTACAAAAATATTACAAAAGATTCCAAAAGAAATCAGTGAAAACCTGTTTTTTCAATGTTTTTTAGAAAAATACTCTTTTTCACAAAAAAGTTTATGGACATAAAATATTCCTTGAGCTAAAAAACATAGGTTTTCATGGTTATTTTTGATATAAAATAAGGTTTTTTTTAATAAACCCACAGAATCTACAAAAATATTACAAAAGATTCCATAAGAAATCAGTGAAAACCTGATTTTTTGTTGCATTTGCATTATTTTCTTATTTTAATTAAGTTTTTGTACATAAAAAGGGGTTTTGTCGTAAAAGCCTTAGGTTCCTTTGCTTACCTCAAGTTTATTTGACTATTTTTTCTAATAAACTCACAGAATCTACAAAAATATTACAAAAGATTCCATATGAAATCAGTGAAAACCTGTTTTTTAGTTGCATTTGCATTATTTTCTTATTTTAAGTAAGTTTTTGAACAAAAAAAGGGGTTTTATCGTAAAAATTTTAGGTTCCTTTGCTCACCACAAGTTTATTTGACCATTTTTTTTAATAAACCCACAGAATCTACAAATATATTACAAAAGATTCCAAAAGAAATAAGTAAAAACCTGTTTTTTTGTTGCATTTGCCTTATTTTCTTATTTTAAGTTAGTTTTTGTACATAAAAAGGGGTTTTGTCGTAAAAATCTTAGGTTCCTTTGCTCACCTCAAGTTTATTTGACCATTTTTTCTAATAAACCCACAGAATCTACAAAAATATTACAAAAGATTCCAAAAGAAATCAGTGAAAACCTGTTTTTTTGTTGCATTTGCATTATTTTCTTATTTTAAGTAAGTTTTTGTACATAAAAAGGGGTTTTGTCGTAAAAATCTTAGGTTCCTTTGGTCACCTCAAGTTTATTTGACCATTTTTTCTAATAAACCCACAGAATCTACAAAAATATTACAAAAGATTCCAAAAGAAATCAGTGAAAACCTGTTTTTTTGTTGCATTTGCATTATTTTCTTATTTTAAGTAAGTTTTTGTACATAAAAAGGGGTTTTGTCGTAAAAATCTTAGGTTCCTTTGCTCACTTCAAGTTTATTTGACCATTTTTTCTAATAAACCCACAGAATCTACAAAAATATTACAAAAGATTCCAAAAGAAATAAGTGAAAATCTGTTTTTTTGTTGCATTTGCATTATTTTCTTATTTTAAGTTAGTATATGTACATAAAAAGGGGTTTTGTCGTAAAAATCTTAGGTTCCTTTGCTCACCTCAAGTTTATTTGACCATTTTTTCTAATAAACCCACAGAATCTACAAAAATATTACAAAAGATTCCAAATGAAATCAGTGAAAACCTGTTTTTTCAATGTTTTTAAGAGAAATACTCTTTTTCACAAAAAATTTATCGACATAAAATATTCCTTGAGCTAAAAAACATAGGTTTGCATGGTTTTTTTTGATTCAAGTTAATGTTTTTTTTAATAAACCCACAGAATCTACAAAAATATTACAAAAGATTCCAAAAGAAATCAGTGAAAACCTGTTTTTTTGTTGCATTTGCATTATTTTCTTATTTTAAGTTAGTTTTTGTACATAAAAAGGGGTTTTGTCGTAAAAATCTTAGGTTCCTTTGCTCACCTCAAGTTTATTTGACCATTTTTTCTAATAAACCCACAGAATCTACAAAAATATTACAAAAGATTCCAAAAGAAATCAGTGAAAACCTGTTTTTTCAATGTTTTTTAGAAAAATACTCTTTTTCACAAAAAAGTTTATGGACATAAAATATTCCTTGAGCTAAAAAACATAGGTTTTCATGGTTATTTTAGATTCAAGTTAAGGTTTTTTCTAATAAACCCACAGAATCTACAAAAATATTACAAAAGATTCCAAAAGAAATCAGTGAAAACCTGTTTTTTTGTTGCATTTGCATTATTTTCTTATTTTAAGTAAGTTTTTGTACATAAAAAGGGGTTTTGTCGTAAAAATCTTAGGTTCCTTTGCTCACCTCAAGTTTATTTGACCATTTTTTCTAATAAACCCACAGAATCTACAAAAATATTACAAAAGATTACATAAGAAATCAGTGAAAACCTGTTTTTTTGTTGCATTTGCATTATTTTCTTATTTTAAGTAAGTTTTTGTACATAAAAAGGGGTTTTGTCGTAAAAATCTTAGGTTCCTTTGCTCACCTCAAGTTTATTTGACCATTTTTTCTAATAAACCCACAGAATCTACAAAAATATTACAAAAGATTCCAAATGAATTCAGTGATAACCTGTTTTTTCAATGTTTTTTAGAGAAATACTCTTTTTCACAAAAAATTTATCGACATAAAATATTCCTTGAGCTAAAAAACATAGGTTTGCATGGTTGTTTTTGATTCAAGTTAATGTTTTTTTTGATAAACCCACAGAATCTACAAAAATATTACAAAAGATTCCAAAAGAAATCAGTGAAAACCTGTTTTTTTGTTGCATTTGCATTATTTTCTTATTTAAAGTAAGTTTTTGTACATAAAAAGGGGTTTTGTCGTAAAAATCTTAGGTTCCTTTGCTTACCTCAAGTTTATTTGACCATTTTTTCTAATAAACTCACAGAATCTACAAAAATATTACAAAAGATTCCATAAGAAATCAGTGAAAACCTGTTTTTTTGTTGCATTTGCATTATTTTCTTATTTAAAGTAAGTTTTTGTACATAAAAAGGGGTTTTGTCGTAAAAATCTTAGGTTCCTTTGCTCACCTCAAGTTTATTTAACCATTTTTTCTAATAAACGCACAGAATCTACAAAAATATTACAAAAGATTCCAAAAGAAATCAGTGAAAACCTGTGTTTTCAATGTTTTTTAGAGAAATACTCTTTTTCACAAAAAAGTTTATTGACATAAAATATTCCTTAAGCTAAAAAACATAGCTTTGCATGGTTGTTTTTGATTCAAGTTAATGTTTTTTCTAATAAACCCACAGAATCTACAAAAATATTACAAAAGATTCCAAAAGAAATCAGTGAAAACCTGTTTTTTTGTTGCATTTGCATTATTATCTTATTTTAAGTAAGTTTTTGTACATAAAAAGGGGTTTTGTCGTAAAAATCTTAGGTTCCTTTGCTCACCTCAAGTTTATTTAACCATTTTTTCTAATAAACCCACAAAATCTACAAAAATATTACAAAAGATTACATAAGAAATCAGTGAAAACCTGTTTTTTTGTTGCATTTGCATTATTTTCTTATTTTAAGTAAGTTTTTGTTCATAAAAAGGGGTTTTGTCGTAAAAATCTTAGGTTCCTTTGCTCACCTCAAGTTTATTTGACCATTTTTTCTAATAAACCCACAGAATCTACAAAAATATTACAAAAGATTCCAAAAGAAATCAGTGAAAACCTGTTTTTTCAATGTTTTTTAGAGAAATACTCTTTTTCACAAAAAAGTTTATCGACATAAAATATTCCTTGAGCTAAAAAACATAGGTTTGCATGGTTGTTTTTGATTCAAGTTAATGTTTTTTCTAATAAACCCACAGAATCTACAAAAATATTACAAAAGATTCCAAAAGAAATCAGTGAAAACCTGTTTTTTTGTTGCATTTGCATTATTTTCTTATTTTAAGTAAGTTTTTGTACTTAAAAAGGGGTTTTGTCGTAAAAATCTTAGGTTCCTTTGCTTACCTCAAGTTTATTTGACCATTTTTTCTAATAAACCCACAGAATCTACAAAAATATTACAGAAGATTCCAAAAGAAATCAGTGAAAACCTGTTTTTTTGTTGCATTTGCATTAACTTCTTATTTTAAGTAAGTTTTTGTACATAAAAAGGGGTTTTGTCGTAAAAATCTTAGGTTTCTTTGCTCACCTCAAGTTTATTTGACCATTTTTTCTAATAAACCCACAGAATCTACAAAAATATTACAAAAGATTCCAAAAGAAATCAGTGAAAACCTGTTTATTTGTTGCATTTGCATTATTTTCTTATTTTAAGTAAGTTTTTATTCATAAAAAATGGTTTTGTCGTAAAAATCTTAGGTTCCTTTGCTCACCTCAAGTTTATTTGACCATTTTTTCTAATCAACAAACAGAATCTACAAAAATATTACAAAAGATTCCAAAAGAAATCAGTGAAAACCTGTTTTTTTGTTGCATTTGCATTATTTTCTTATTTTAAGTAAGTTTTTGTACATAAAAAGGGGTTTTGTCGTAAAAATCTTAGGTTCCTTTGCTCACCTCAAGTTTATTTGACCATTTTTTCTAATAAACTCACAGAATCTACAAAAATATTACAAAAGATTCCAAAAGAAATCAGTGAAAACCTGTTTTTTGAATGTTTTTCAGAGAAATACTCATTTTCACAAAAAAGTTTATCGACATTAAATACTGCTTGAGCTAAGAAACAAAGGTTGGAATACTTGTTTTTGATTCAAGTTAATGTTTTTTCTAATAAACTCACAGAATCTACAAAAATATTACAAAAGATTCCAAAAGAAATCAGTGAAAACCTGTTTTTTTGTTGCATTTGCATTATTTTCTTATTTAAAGTAAGTTTTTGTAGATAAAAATGGGTTTTGTCGTAAAAATCTTAGGTTCCTTTGCTTACCTCAAGTTTATTTGACCATTTTTTCTAATAAACTCACAGAATCTACAAAAATATTACAAAAGATTCCATAAGAAATCAGTGAAAACCTGTTTTTTTGTTGCATTTGCATTATTTTCTTATTTAAAGTAAGTTTTTGTACATAAAAAGGGGTTTTGTCGTAAAAATCTTAAGTTCCTTTGCTCACCTCAAGTTTATTTAACCATTTTTTCTAATAAACGCACAGAATCTACAAAAATATTACAAAAGATTCCAAAAGAAATCAGTGAAAACCTGTGTTTTCAATGTTTTTTAGAGAAATACTCTTTTTCACAAAAAAGTTTATTGACATAAAATATTCCTTAAGCTAAAAAACATAGCTTTGCATGGTTGTTTTTGATTCAAGTTAATGTTTTTTCTAATAAACCCACAGAATCTAAAAAATATTACAAAAGATTCCAAAAGAAATCAGTGAAAACCTGTTTTTTTGTTGCATTTGCATTATTATCTTATTTTAAGTAAGTTTTCGTACATAAAAAGGGGTTTTGTCGTAAAAATCTTAGGTTTCTTTGCTCACCTCAAGTTTATTTGACCATTTTTTCTAATAAACCCACAGAATCTACAAAAATATTACAAAAGATTACATAAGAAATCAGTGAAAACCTGTTTTTTTGTTGCATTTGCATTATTTTCTTATTTTAAGTAAGTTTTTGTACATAAAAAGGGGTTTTGTCGTAAAAATCTTAGGTTCCTTTGCTCACCTCAAGTTTATTTGACCATTTTTTCTAATAAACCCACAGAATCTACAAAAATATTACAAAAGATTCCAAAAGAAATCAGTGAAAACCTGTTTTTTCAATGTTTTTTAGAGAAATACTCTTTTTCACAAAAAAGTTTATCGACATAAAATATTCCTTGAGCTAAAAAACATAGGTTTGCATGGTTGTTTTTGATTCAAGTTAATGTTTTTTCTAATAAACCCACAGAATCTACAAAAATATTACAAAAGATTCCAAAGGAAATCAGTGAAAACCTGTTTTTTTGTTGCATTTGCAATATTTTCTAATTTTAAGTAAGTTTTTGTACTTAAAAAGGGGTTTTGTCGTAAAAATCTTAGGTTCCTTTGCTTACCTCAAGTTTATTTGACCATTTTTTCTAATAAACCCACAGAATCTACAAAAATATTACAGAAGATTCCAAAAGAAATCAGTGAAAACCTGTTTTTTTGTTGCATTTGCATTAACTTCTTATTTTAAGTAAGTTTTTGTACATAAAAAGGGGTTTTGTCGTAAAAATCTTAGGTTTCTTTGCTCACCTCAAGTTTATTTGACCATTTTTTCTAATAAACCCACAGAATCTACAAAAATATTACAAAAGATTCCAAAAGAAATCAGTGAAAACCTGTTTATTTGTTGCATTTGCATTATTTTCTTATTTTAAGTAAGTTTTTATACATAAATAAGAGTTTTGTCGTAAAAATCTTAGGTTCCTTTGCTCACCTCAAGTTTATTTGACCATTTTTTCTAATCAACCCACAGAATCTACAAAAATATTACAAAAGATTCCAAAAGAAATCAGTGAAAACCTGTTTTTTTGTTGCATTAGCATTATTTTCTTATTTTAAGTAAGTTTTTGAACATAAAAAGGGGTTTTGTCGTAAAAATCTTAGGTTCCTTTGCTCACCTCAAGTTTATTTGACCATTTTTTCTAATAAACTCACAGAATCTACAAAAATATTACAAAAGATTTCAAAAGAAATCAGTGAAAACCTGTTTTTTCAATGTTTTTTAGAGAAATACTCTTTTTCACAAAAAAGTTTATTGACATAAAATATTCCTTGAGCTAAAAAACAAAGGTTGGCATGATTGTTTTTGATTCAAGTTAATGTTTTTTCTAATAAACTCACAGAATCTACAAAAATATTACAAAAGATTCCAAAAGAAATCAGTGAAAACCTGTTTTTTTGTTGCATTTGCATTATTTTCTTATTTTAAGTAAGTTTTTGTACATAAAAAGGGGTTTTGTCGTAAAAATCTTAGGTTCCTTTGCTCACCTCAAGTTTATTTGACCATTTTTTCTAATAAACCCACAGAATCTACAAAAATATTACAAAAGATTCCAAAAGAAATCAGTGAAAACCTGTTTTTTTGTTGCATTTGCATTATTTTCTTATTTTAAGTATGTTTTTGTACATAAAAAGGGGTTTTGTCGTAAAAATCTTAGGTTTCTTTGCTCACCTCAAGTTTATTTGACCATTTTTTCTAATAAACCCACAGAATCTACAAAAATATTACAAAAGATTCCAAAAGAAATCAGTGAAAACCTGTTTTTTTGTTGCATTTGCATTATTTTCTTATTTTAAGTAAGTTTTTATACATAAATAAGAGTTTTGTCGTAAAAATCTTAGGTTCCTTTGCTCACCTCAAGTTTATTTGACCATTTTTTCTAATCAACCCACAGAATCTACAAAAATAATTCAAAAGATTCCAAAAGAAATCAGTGAAAACCTGTTTTTTTGTTGCATTAGCATTATTTTCTTATTTTAAGTAAGTTTTTGAACATAAAAAGGGGTTTTGTCGTAAAAATCTTAGGTTCCTTTGCTCACCTCAAGTTTATTTGACCATTTTTTCTAATAAACTCACAGAATCTACAAAAATATTACAAAAGATTCCAAAAGAAATCAGTGAAAACCTGTTTTTTCAATGTTTTTTAGAGAAATACTCTTTTTCACAAAAAAGTTTATTGACATAAAATATTCCTTGAGCTAAAAAACAAAGGTTGGCATGATTGTTTTTGATTCAAGTTAATGTTTTTTCTAATAAACTCACAGAATCTACAAAAATATTACAAAAGATTCCAAAAGAAATCAGTGAAAACCTGTTTTTTTGTTGCATTTGCATTATTTTCTTATTTTAAGGAAGTTTTTGTACATAAAAAGGGGTTTTGTCGTAAAAATCTTAGGTTCCTTTGCTCACCTCAAGTTTATTTGACCATTTTTTCTAATAAACCCACAGAATCTACAAAAATATTACAAAAGATTCCAAAAGAAATCAGTGAAAACCTGTTTTTTTGTTGCATTTGCATTATTTTCTTATTTTAAGTATGTTTTTGTACATAAAAAGGGGTTTTGTCGTAAAAATCTTAGGTTCCTTTGCTCACCTCAAGTTTATTTGACCATTTTTTCTAATAAACCTAAAAAATCTACATAAATGATACAAAAGATTCCAAAAGAAAACAGTGAAAACTTGTTTTTTTGTTGCATTTGCATTATTTTCTTATTTTAAGTAAGTTTTTGTACATAAAAAGGGGTTTTGTCGTAAAAATCTTAGGTTCCTTTGCTCACCTCAAGTTTATTTGACCATTTTTTTTAAAAAACCTACAGAATCTACAAAAATATTACAAAAGATTCCATAAGTAATCAGTGAAAACCTGTTTTTTTGTTGCATTTGCATTATTTTCTTATTTTAAGTAAGTTTTTGTACATAAAAAGGGGTATTGTCGTAAAAATCTTAGGTTCCGTTGCTCACCTCAAGTTTATTCGACCATTTTTTCTAAGAAACCCACAGAATCTTCAAAAATATCACAAAAGATTACAAAAGAAATCAGTGAAAACCTGTTTTTTTATTGCATTAGCATTATTTTCTTATTTTGAGTACGTTTTTGTACATAAAAAGGGGTTTTGTCGTAAAAATCTTAGGTTCCTTTGCTCACCTCAAGTTTATTTGACCATTTTTTCTAATAAACCCACAGAATCTACAAAAATATTACAAAAGATTCCAAAGGAAATCAGTGAAAACCTGTTTTTTTGTTGCATTAGCATTATTTTCTTATTTTAAGTAAGTTTTTGTACATAAAAAGGGGTTTTGTCGTAAAAATCTTTGGTTCCTTTGCTCACCTCAAGTTTATTTGACCATTTTTTCTAATAAACCCACTGAATCTACAAAAATATTACAAAAGATTACATAAGAAATCAGTGAAGACCTGTTTTTTTGTTGCATTTGCATTATTTTCTTATTTTAAGTAAGTTTTTGTACATAAAAAGGGGTTTTGTCGTAAAAATCTTAGGTTCCTTTGCTCACCTCAAGTTTATTTGACCATTTTTTCTAATAAACCCACAGAATCTACAAAAATATTACAAAAGATTCCAAAAGAAATCAGTGAAAACCTGTTTTTTCAATGTTTTTTAGAGAAATACTCTTTTTCACAAAAAAGTTTATCGACATAAAATATTCCTTGAGCTAAAAAACATAGGTTTGCATGGTTGTTTTTGATTCAAGTTAATGTTTTTTCTAATAAACCCACAGAATCTACAAAAATATTACAAAAGATTCCAAAAGAAATCAGTGAAAACCTGTTTTTTTGTTGCATTTGCATTATTTTCTTATTTTAAGTAAGTTTTTGTACATAAAAAGGGGTTTTGTCGTAAAAATCTTAGGTTCCTTTGCTCACCTCAAGTTTATTTGACCATTTTTTCTAATAAACCCACAGAATCTACAAAAATATTACAGAAGATTCCAAAAGAAATCAGTGAAAACCTGTTTTTTTGTTGCATTTGCATTAACTTCTTATTTTAAGTAAGTTTTTGTACATAAAAAGGGGTTTTGTCGTAAAAATCTTAGGTTCCTTTGCTCACCTCAAGTTTATTTGACCATTTTTTCTAATAAACCCACAGAATCTACAAAAATATTACAAAAGATTCCAAAAGAAATCAGTGAAAACCTGTTTATTTGTTGCATTTGCATTATTTTCTTATTTAAAGTAAGTTTTTATACATAAAAAAGGGTTTTGTCGTAAAAATCTTAGGTTCCTTTGCTCACCTCAAGTTTATTTGACCATTTTTTCTAATAAACCCACAGAATCTACAAAAATATTACAAAAGATTCCAAAAGAAATCAGTGAAAACCTGTTTTTTTGTTGCATTAGCATTATTTTCTTATTTTAAGTAAGTTTTTGTACATAAAAAGGGGTTTTGTCGTAAAAATCTTAGGTTCCTTTGCTCACCTCAAGTTTATTTGACCGTTTTTTCTAATAAACCCACAGAATCTACAAAAATATTACAAAAGATTCCAAAAGAAATCAGTGAAAATCTGTTTTTTCAATGTTTTTTAGAGAAATACTCTTTTTCACAAAAAAGTTTATTGACATGAAATATTCCTTTAGCTAAAAAACATAGCTTTGCATGGTTGTTTTTGATTCAAGTTAATGTTTTTTCTAATAAACCCACAGAATCTACAAAAATATTACAAAAGATTCCAAAAGAAATCAGTGAAAACCTGTTTTTTTGTTGCATTTGCATTATTATCTTATTTTAAGTAAGTTTTTGTACATAAAAAGGGGTTTTGTCGTAAAAATCTTAGGTTCCTTTGCTCACCTCAAGTTTATTTGACCATTTTTTCTAATAAACCCACAGAATCTACAAAAATATTACAAAAGATTACATAAGAAATCAGTGAAAACCTGTTTTTTTGTTGCATTTGCATTATTTTCTTATTTTAAGTAAGTTTTTGTACATAAAAAGGGGTTTTGTCGTAAAAATCTTAGGTTCCTTTGCTCACCTCAAGTTTATTTAACCATTTTTTCTAATAAACCCACAGAATCTACAAAAATATTACAAAAGATTCCAAAAGAAATCAGTGAAAACCTGTTTTTTCAATGTTTTTTAGAGAAATACTCTTTTTCACAAAAAAGTTTATTGACACAAAATATTCCTTGAGCTAAAAAACATAGGTTTGCATGGTTGTTTTTGATTCAAGTTAATGTTTTTTCTAATAAACCCACAGAATCTACAAAAATATTACAAAAGATTCCAAAGGAAATCAGTGAAAACCTGTTTTTTTGTTGCATTTGCATTATTTTCTTATTTTAAGTAAGTTTTTGTACTTAAAAAGGGGTTTTGTCGTAAAAATCTTAGGTTCCTTTGCTTACCTCAAGTTTATTTGACCATTTTTTTTAATAAACCCACAGAATCTACAAAAATATTACAGAAGATTCCAAAAGAAATCAGTGAAAACCTGTTTTTTTGTTGCATTTGCATTAACTTCTTATTTTAAGTAAGTTTTTGTACATAAAAAGGGGTTTTGTCGTAAAAATCTTAGGTTTCTTTGCTCACCTCAAGTTTATTTGACCATTTTTTCTAATAAACCCACAGAATCGACAAAAATATTACAAAAGATTCCAAAAGAAATCAGTGAAAACCTGTTTATTTGTTGCATTTGCATTATTTTCTTATTTTAAGTAAGTTTTTATACATAAAAAAGGGTTTTGTCGTAAAAATCTTAGGTTCCTTTGCTCACCTCAAGTTTATTTGACCATTTTTTCTAATAAACCCACAGAATCTACAAAAATATTACAAAAGATTCCAAAAGAAATCAGTGAAAACCTGTTTTTTTGTTGCATTTGCATTATTTTCTTATTTTAAGTAAGTTTTTGTACATAAAAAGGGGTTTTGTCGTAAAAATCTTAGGTTCCTTTGCTCACCTCAAGTTTATTTGACCATTTTTTCTAATAAACCCACAGAATCTACAAAAATATTACAAAAGATTCCAAAAGAAATCAGTGAAAACCTGTTTTTTCAATGTTTTTTAGAGAAATACTCTTTTTCACAAAAAAGTTTATCGACATAAAATATTCCTTGAGCTAAAAAACATAGGTTTGCATGGTTGTTTTTGATTCAAGTTAATGTTTTTTCTAATAAACTCACAGAATCTACAAAAATATTACAAAAGATTCCAAAAGAAATCAGTGAAAACCTGTTTTTTTGTTGCATTTGCATTATTTTCTTATTTTAAGGAAGTTTTTGTACATAAAAAGGGGTTTTGTCGTAAAAATCTTAGGTTCCTTTGCTCACCTCAAGTTTATTTGACCATTTTTTCTAATAAACCCACAGAATCTACAAAAATATTACAAAAGATTCCAAAAGAAATCAGTGAAAACCTGTTTTTTTGTTGCATTTGCATTATTTTCTTATTTTAAGTAAGTTTTTGTACATAAAAAGGGGTTTTGTCGTAAAAATCTTAGGTTCCTTTGCTCACCTCAAGTTTATTTGACCATTTTTTCTAATAAACCTAAAGAATCTACAAAAATATTACAAAAGATTCCAAAAGAAATCAGTGAAAACCTGTTTTTTTGTTGCATTTGCATTATTTTCTTATTTTAAGTAAGTTTTTGTACATAAAAAGGGGTTTTGTCGTAAAAATCTTTGGTTCCTTTGCTCACCTCAAGATTATTTGACCATTTTTTCTAATAAACCTACAGAATCTACAAAAATATTACAAAAGATTCCATAAGTAATCAGTGAAAACCTGTTTTTTTGTTGCATTTGCATTATTTTCTTATTTTAAGTAAGTTTTTGTACATAAAAAGGGGTATTGTCGTAAAAATCTTAGGTTCCTTTGCTCACCTCAAGTTTATTCGACCATTTTTTCTAAGAAACCCACAGAATCTACAAAAATATTACAAAAGATTACAAAAGAAATCAGTGAAAACCTGTTTTTTTATTGCATTAGCATTATTTTCTTATTTTAAGTAAGTTTTTGTACATAAAAAGGGGTTTTGTCGTAAAAATCTCAGGTTCCTTTGCTCACCTCAAGTTTATTTGACCATTTTTTCTAATAAACTCACAGAATCTACAAAAATATTACAAAAGATTCCAAAGGAAATCAGTGAAAACCTGTTTTTTCAATGTTTTTTAGAGAAGTACTCTTTTTCACAAAAAAGTTTATTGACATAAAATATTCCTTGAGCTAAAAAACATAGGTTTGCATGATTGTTTTTGATTCAAGTTAATGTTTTTTCTAATAAACCCACAGAATCTACAAAAATATTACAAAAGATTCCAAAAGAAATCAGTGAAGACCTGTTTTTTTGTTGCATTTGCATTATTTTCTTATTTTATTTAAGTTTTTGTACATAAAAAGGGGTTTTGTCGTAAAAATCTTAGGTTCCTTTGCTCACCTCAAGTTTATTTGACCATTTTTTCTAATAAACCCACAGAATCTACAAAAATATTACAAAAGATTCCAAAAGAAATCAGTGAAAACCTGTTTTTTTGTTGCATTAGCATTATTTTCTTATTTTAAGTAAGTTTTTGTACATAAAAAGGGGTTTTGTCGTAAAAATCTTAGGTTCCTTTGCTCACCTCAAGTTTATTTGACCATTTTTTCTAATAAACCCACAGAATCTACAAAAATATTACAAAATATTCCAAAAGAAATCAGTGAAAACCTGTTTTTTTGTTGCATTTGCATTATTTTCTTATTTTAAGTAAGTTTTTGTACATAAAAAGGGGTTTTGTCGTAAAAATCTTAGGTTCCTTTGCTCACCTCAAGATTATTTGACCATTTTTTCTAATAAACCTACAGAATCTACAAAAATATTACAAAAGATTCCATAAGTAATCAGTGAAAACCTGTTTTTTTGTTGCATTTGCATTATTTTCTTATTTTAAGTAAGTTTTTGTACATAAAAAGGGGTATTGTCGTAAAAATCTTAGGTTCCTTTGCTCACCTCAAGTTTATTCGACCATTTTTTCTAAGAAACCCACAGAATCTACAAAAATATTACAAAAGATTACAAAAGAAATCAGTGAAAACCTGTTTTTTTATTGCATTAGCATTATTTTCTTATTTTAAGTAAGTTTTTGTACATAAAAAGGGGTTTTGTCGTAAAAATCTCAGGTTCCTTTGCTCACCTCAAGTTTATTTGACCATTTTTTCTAATAAACTCACAGAATCTACAAAAATATTACAAAAGATTCCAAAGGAAATCAGTGAAAACCTGTTTTTTCAATGTTTTTTAGAGAAATACTCTTTTTCACAAAAAAGTTTATTGACATAAAATATTCCTTGAGCTAAAAAACATAGGTTTGCATGGTTGTTTTTGATTCAAGTTAATGTTTTTTCTAATAAACCCACAGAATCTACAAAAATATTACAAAAGATTCCAAAAGAAATCAGTGAAAACCTGTTTTTTTGTTGCATTTGCATTATTTTCTTATTTTATTTAAGTTTTTGTACATAAAAAGGGGTTTTGTCGTAAAAATCTTAGGTTCCTTTGCTCACCTCAAGTTTATTTGACCATTTTTTCTAATAAACCCACAGAATCTACAAAAATATTACAAAAGATTCCAAAAGAAATCAGTGAAAACCTGTTTTTTTGTTGCATTTGCATTATTTTCTTATTTTAAGTAAGTTTTTGTACATAAAAAGGGGTTTTCTCGTAAAAATCTTAGGTTCCTTTGCTCACCTCAAGTTTATTTGACCATTTTTTCTAATAAACCCACAGAATCTACAAAAATATTACAAAAGATTCCAAAAGAAATCAGTGAAAACCTGTTTTTTCAATGTTTTTTAGAGAAATACTCTTTTTCACAAAAAAGTTTATCGACATAAAATATTCCTTGAGCTAAAAAACATAGGTTTGCATGGTTGTTTTTGATTCAAGTTAATGTTTTTTCTAATAAACTCACAGAATCTACAAAAATATTACAAAAGATTCCAGAAGAAATCAGTGAAAACCTGTTTTTTTGTTGCATTTGCATTATTTTCTTATTTTAAGTAAGTTTTTGTACATAAAAAGGGGTTTTGTCGTAAAAATCTTAGGTTCCTTTGCTCACCTCAAGTTTATTTGACCATTTTTTCTAATAAACCCACAGAATCTACAAAAATATTACAAAAGATTCCAAAAGAAATCAGTGAAAACCTGTTTTTTTGTTGCATTTGCATTATTATCTTATTTTAAGTAAGTTTTTGTACATAAAAAGGGGTTTTGTCGTAAAAATCTTAGGTTCCTTTGCTCACCTCAAGTTTATTTAACCATTTTTTCTAATAAACCTAAAGAATCTACAAAAATATTACAAAAGATTCCAAAAGAAAACAGTGAAAACCTGTTTTTTTGTTGCATTTGCATTATTTTCTTATTTTAAGTAAGTTTTTGTACATAAAAAGGGGTTTTGTCGTAAAAATCTTTGGTTCCTTTGCTCACCTCAAGTTTATTTGACCATTTTTTCTAATAAACCTACAGAATCTACAAAAATATTACAAAAGATTCCATAAGTAATCAGTGAAAACCTGTTTTTTTGTTGCATTTGCATTATTTTCTTATTTTAAGTAAGTTTTTGTACATAAAAAGGGGTATTGTCGTAAAAATCTTAGGTTCCTTTGCTCACCTCAAGTTTATTCGACCGTTTTTTCTAAGAAACCCACAGAATCTACAAAAATATTACAAAAGATTACAAAAGAAATCAGTGAAAACCTGTTTTTTTATTGCATTAGCATTATTTTCTTATTTTAAGTAAGTTTTTGTACATAAAAAGGGGTTTTGTCGTAAAAATCTCAGGTTCCTTTGCTCACCTCAAGTTTATTTGACCATTTTTTCTAATAAACTCACAGAATCTCCAAAAATATTACAAAAGATTCTAAAGGAAATCAGTGAAAACCAGTTTTTTCAATGTTTTTTAGAGAAGTACTCTTTTTCACAAAAAAGTTTATAGACATAAAATATTCCTTGAGCTAAAAAACATAGCTTTGCATGATTGTTTTTGATTCAAGTTAATGTTTTTTCTAATAAACCCACAGAATCTACAAAAATATTACAAAAGATTCCAAAAGAAATCAGTGAAGACCTGTTTTTTTGTTGCATTTGCATTATTTTCTTATTTTATTTAAGTTTTTGTACATAAAAAGGGGTTTTGTCGTAAAAATCTTAGGTTCCTTTGCTCACCTCAAGTTTATTTGACCCTTTTTTCTAATAAACCCACAGAATCTACAAAAATATTACAGAAGATTCCAAAAGAAATCAGTGAAAACCTGTTTTTTTGTTGCATTTGCATTATTTTCTTATTTTAAGTAAGTTTTTGTACATAAAAAGGGGTTTTGTCGTAAAAATCTTAGGTTCCTTTGCTCACCTCAAGTTTATTTGACCATTTTTTCTAATAAACCCACAGAATCTACAAAAATATTACAAAAGATTCCAAAAGAAATCAATGAAAACCTGCTTTTTTGTTGCATTTGCATTATTTTCTTATTTTAAGTAAGTTTTTGTACATAAAAAGGGGTTTTGTCGTAAAAATCTTAGGTTCCTTTGCTCACCTCAAGTTTATTTGACCATTTTATCTAATAAACCCACAGAATCTACAAAAATATTACAAAAGATTCCAAAAGAAATCAGTGAAAACCTGTTTTTTTGTTGCATTTGCATTATTTTCTTAATTTAAGTAAGTTTTTGTACATAAAAAGGGGTTTTGTCGTAAAAATCTTAGGTTCCTTTGCTCACCTCAAGTTTATTTGACCATTTTTTCTAATAAACCCACAGAATCTACAAAATAATTACAAAAGATTCCAAAAGAAATCAAAGAAAATTTGTTTTTTCAATGTTTTTTAGAGAAATACTCTTTTTCACAAAAAAGTTTATAAACATAAAATATTCCTTGAGCTAAAAAACATAGGTTTGCATGGTTGTTTTTGATTCAAGTTAATGTTTTTTTTAATAAATCCACAGAATCTACAAAAATATTACAAAAGATTCCAAAAGAAATCAGTGAAAACCTGTTTTTTTGTTGCATTTGCATTATTTTCTTATTTTAAGTAAGTTTTTGTACATAAAAAGGGGTTTTGTCGTAAAAATCTTAGGTTCCTTTGCTTACCTCAAGTTTATTTGACCATTTTTTCTAATAAACCCACAGAATTTACAAAAATATTACAAAAGATTCTAAAAGAAATCAGTAAAAATCTGTTTTTTTAATTTTTTTAGAGAAATACTCTTTTTCACAAAAAAGTTTATCGACATAAAATATTCCTTGAGAAAAAACATAGGTTTGCATGGTTGTTTTTGATTTAAGTTAATGTTTTTTTTAATAAACCCACAGAATCTACAAAAATATTACAAAAGATTCCAAAAGAAATCAGTGAAAACCTGTTTTTGTGTTGCATTTGCATTATTTTCTTATTTTAGGTAAGTTTTTGTACATAAAAAGGGGTTTTGTCGTAAAAATCTTAGAGTCCTTTGCTCACCTCAAGTTTATTTGACCATTTTTTCTAATAAACCCACAGAATCTACAAAAATATTACAAAAGATTAAATAAGAAATCAGTGACAACCTGTTTTTTTGTTGCATTTGCATTATTTTCTTATTTTAAGTAAGTTTTTGTACATAAAAAGGGCTTTTGTCATAAAAATCTTAGGTTCCTTTGCTCACCTCAAGTTTATTTAACCATTTTTTCTAATAAACCCACATAATTTACAAAAATATTACAAAAGATTCCATAAGAAAACAGTGAAAACCTGTTTTTTTGTTGCATTTGCATTATTTTCTTATTTTAAGTAAGTTTTTGTACATAAAAAGGGGTTTTGTCGTAAAAATCATAGGTTCCTTTGCTTACCTCAAGTTTATTTGACCAATTTTTCTAATAAACCACAGAATCTACAAAAATATTACAAAAGATTCCAAAAGAAATCAGTGAAAACCTGTTTTTTCGTTGCATTTGCATTATTTTTTTATTTTAAGTAAGTTTTTGTACATAAAAAGGGGTTTTGTCGTAAAAATCTTAGGTTCTTTTGCTCACCTCAAGTTTATTTGACCATTTTTTCTAATAAACGCACAGAATCTACAAAAATATTACAAAAGATTCCAAAAGAAATCAGTAAAAACCTGTTTTTTTGTTGCATTTGCATTATTTTCTTATTTTAAGTAAGTTTTTGTACATAAAAAGGGGTTTTGTCGTAAAAATCTTAGGTTCTTTTGCTCACCTCAAGTTTATTTGACCATTTTTTCTAATAAACCCACAGAATCTACAAAAATATTACACAAGATTCCAAAAGAAATCAGTGAAAACCTGTTTTTTTGTTGCATTTGCATTATTTTCTTATTTTAAGAAAGTTTTTGTACATAAAAAGGGGTTTTGTCATAAAAATCTTAGGTTCCTTTGCTCACCTCAAGTTTATTTAACCATTTTTTCTAATAAACCCACTAAATCTACAAAAATATTACAAAAGATTCCAAAAGAAAACAGTGAAAACCTGTTTTTTTGTTGCATTTGCATTATTTTCTTATTTTAAGTAAGTTTTTGTACATAAAAAGGGGTTTTGTCGTAAAAATCTTAGGTTCCTTTGCTCACCTCAAGTTTATTTGACCATTTTTTCTAATAAACCCACAGAATCTACAAAAATATTACAAAAGATTCTAAAAGAAATCAGTGAAAACCTGTTTTTTTGTTGCATTTGCATTATTTTCTTATTTTAAGTAAGTTTTTGTACATAAAAAGGGGTTTTGTCGAAAAAATCTTAGGTTCCTTTGCTCACCTCAAGTTTATTTGACCATTTTTTCTAATAAACCCACAGAATCTACAAAAATATTACAAAAGATTCCAAAAGAAATCAGTGAAAACCTGTTTTTTTGTTGCATTTGCATTATTTTCTTATTTTAAGTAAGTTTTTGTACATAAAAAGGGGTTTTGTCGTAAAAATCTTAGGTTCCTTTGCTCACCTCAAGTTTATTTGACCATTTTTTCTAATAAACCCACAGAATCTACAAAAATATTACAAAACATTCCAAAAGAAATCAGTGAAAACCTGTTTTTTTGTTGCATTTGCATTATTTTCTTATTTTAAGTAAGTTTTTGTACATAAAAAGGGGTTTTGTCGTAAAAATCTTAGGTTCCTTTGCTAACCTCAAGTTTATTTGACCATTTTTTCTAATAAACCCACAGAATCTACAAAAATATTACAAAAGATTCCAAAAGAAATCAGTGAAAACCTGTTTTTTTGTTGCATTTGCATTATTTTCTTATTTTAAGTAAGTTTTTGTACTTAAAAAGGGGTTTTGTCGTAAAAATCTTAGGTTTCTTTGCTCACCTCAAGTATATTTGACCATTTTTTCTAATAAACCCACAGAATCTACAAAAATATTATAAAAGATTCCAAAAGAAATCAGTGAAAACCTGTTTTTTCAATGTTTTTTAGAGAAATACTCTTTTTCATAAAAAGTTTATAGACAAAAAATATTCCTTGAGCAAAAAAACATAGGTTTCCATGGTTGTTTTTGATTCAAGTTAATGTTTTTTCTAATAAACGCACAGAATCTACAAAAATATTACAAAAGATTCCAAAAAAAAACAGTGAAAACCTGTTTTTTTGTTGCATTTGCATTATTTTCTTATTTTAAGTAAGTTTTTGTACATAAAAAGGGGTTTTGTCGTAAAAATCTTAGGTTCCTTTGCTCACCTCAAGTTTATTTGACCATTTTTTCTAATAAACCCACAGAATCTACAAAAATATTACAGAAGATTCCAAAAGAAATCAGTGAAAACCTGTTTTTTTGTTGCATTTGCATTATTTTCTTATTTAAAGTAAGTTTTTGTACATAAAAAGGGGTTTTGTCGTAAAAATCTTAGGTTCCTTTGCTCACCTCAAGTTTATTTGACCATTTTTTCTAATAAACCCACAGAATCTACAAAAATATTACAAAAGATTCCAAAAGAAATCAGTGAAAACCTGTTTTTTTGTTGCATTTGCATTATTTTCTTATTTTAAGTAAGTTTTTGTACATAAAAAGGGGTTTTGTCGTAAAAATCTTAGGTTCCTTTGCTCACCTCAAGTTTATTTGACCATTTTTTCTAATAAACCCACAGAATCTACAAAAATATTACAAAAGATTCCAAAAGAAATCAGTGAAAACCTGTTTTTTTGTTGCATTTGCATTATTTTCTTATTTTAAGTAAGTTTTTGTACATAAAAAGGGGTTTTGTCGTAAAAATCTTAGGTTCCTTTGCTCACCTCAAGTTTATTTGAACATTTTTTCTAATAAACGCACAGAATCTACAAAAATATTACAAAGGATTCCATAAGAAAGTAGTGAAAACCTGTTTTTTTGTTGCAATTGCATTATATACTTATTTTAAGTCAGTTTTTGTACATTAAATGGGGTCTTCTCGTACAAATCTTAGGTTCCATTGCTAACCTTAAATTTAATTTACCATTTTTTTTAATAAACCCACAGAATCTACAAAAATATTACAAAAGACTCAAAAAGAAATCAGTAAAAACCTGTTTTTATGTTGCAATTGCATTATTTTCGTATTTTAAGTAAGTTTTTGTACATAAAACGGGGTTTTGTCGTAAAAATAATAGGTTCCGTTGCTCACCTCACGTTTATTTGACTATTTATTCTAATAAACTTACAGAATATAATGAAATATTACAAAAGACTCAAAAAGAAATCAGTAAAATCCTGTTTTTTTGTTGCAATTGAATATATTCTTATTTTAAGTAAGTTTTTGTACATAATAAGGGGTTTTGTCGTGAAAATCTTAGGTTCCTTTGCTCACCTCAAGTTTAATTGACCATTTTTTTTAATAAACCCACAAAATCTACAAAAACATTTTAAAAGATTCTAAAAGAAATCAGTGACAACCTGTTTTTTTGTTGCAATTGCATTAATTTCTTATTTTAAGTACGTTTTTGTAAATTAAAATGGGGTTTTGTCGTGAAAATCTGTCGTGAAAGGAACATTTGAATGAAATCTTCTGTAATATTTTTGTAGATTCTGTGGGTTTATTAGAAAAAATGGTCAAATAAACTTGAGGTGAGCAAAGGAACTTTTCACGACACGACAAAGGAAGATTTTCACGACAAAACCCTATTTTAATTTACAAAAACGAAGGTTCCTTTGCTTACCTCAAGTTTATTTGACCATTTTTTCTTATAAACCCACAGAATCTACAAAAGTATTACAAAAGATTTCAACTGAATTCAGTGAAAACCTGTTTTTTTGTTGCATTTACAATATTTTTTTACTTTAAGTATGTTTTTGTAAATAAAAAGGGCTTTTGTTGCATTTGAAATATTTTTTGGAATAAAGTATGTTTTTAAACATAAAAAGGTGTTTTGTCGTTGAAATCACAGGTTCCTTTGCTCACGTCACATTTTTTTTACCTATTTTTCTAATAAATTAACAGAATCTACAAAAATGTTGCAAAAGATTCCAAATTAAATAAGTGATAACCTGTTTTTTTGTTGCATTTACAATATTTTTTTACTTTAACTTTGTTTTTGTAAATAAAAAGGGGTTTTAACGTTAAAATCTTAGGTTTCCTTGCGTACCTTAAGTTTATTTGACCATTTTTTTTAATAAACTAACAGAGTCTAAAAAAATATTTCAAAAGATTCTAAAAGAAATCAGTGAAAATCTGTTTTTTTATTGCATTTGCATTTTTTTCTTATTTTAACTAAGTTTTGTACATAAAAAGGGGTTTTGTCGTAAAATTCTTATGTTCCTTTGCTCACCTCAAATTTGTTAGACCATTTTTTTTAATAAACCACAGAATCAACAATAATATTACGAAGGAATTTAAAAGAAATAAGTGAAAACCTGTTTTTTGATTGTTTTTAAGAGAATTACTCATTTTTATAAAAATGTTCATCGACATGAAATACTTCTTAAGCAAAAAAACATCGGTTTGCATAGTTGTTTTTGATTCAAGTGATTTTTTTTTTAAATAAATTGATAAAATCTACAAAAATATTATAAAAGAATCAAAAAGAAATCATTGAAAACCTGTTTTTTTGTTGCATTTGCATTATTTTCTTATTTTATGTTAGTTTTTGTACATAAAAATGGGTTTTGTCGTACAAATCTTAGGTTCCTTTACTCACCTTAAGTTTAATTGACCATTTTTTTTAATAAACCCACAGAATCTACAAAAATATTAAAAAAGACTCCAAAAGAAATCAGTGAAAACCTGTTGTTTTGTTGCAATTGCATTATTTTCTTATTTTTAGAAAGTTTTTGGACTTAAAAAGGGGTTTTGTCGTTAAAATCGTAGTTTTCTTTACTCACCTCAAGTTTTTTTGACCATTTTTTCTAATAAATCCACAGAATCTACAAAAATATTACAAAAGATTCCAAAAGAAATCAATAAAAACCTGTTTTTTTGTTGCAACTGCATTATATTCTTATTTTAAGTAAATTTTTGTACATAAAAAAGGGGTTTCGTCGGAGATATCTTAGGTTCCTTTGCTCACCTCAAGATTATTTGACCATTTTTTGTAACAAACCCACAGAATCTACAAAAATATTACAAAAGATTCCAAATGAAATCAATGAAAACATGTTTTTTTGTAGCAATTGCATTATTTTTTAATTTTAAGTAAGTTTTTGTATATAAAAACGGGTTTTGTCCTTAATATCTTAGATTCCTTTGCTCAACCCAGGTTTAATTAACCATTTTTTCTAATAAACCAACAGAATCTACAAAAATATTACAGAAAATTTGAAAAGAAATCAGTAAAATCTTGTTTTTTTGTTGCAATTGCTTAATTTTCTAATTTTAAGTAAGTTTTTGTACATAAAAAGGGGTTTTTACTTAAAAATCTTAGGTTCCTTTGCTCACCCCATTTTTTTGACTTAATTTTATTTGATTGACCTTTTTTTCTAATAAACCCACAGAATCTACAAAAATATTCAAAAGAATCCAAAAGAAATCAGTCAAAACCTGTTTTTTCGTGCAATTGCACTATTTTTAAATTTTAAGTAGGTTTTTGTACATAAAAAGGGGTTTTGTCGTAAAAATCTTAGGTTCCTTATTTTATCTCAAGTTTATTAGACCATTTTTTCTAATAAATCCACAGAAACAACAAAAATATGACAAAAGATTCGAAAATTAATCAGTGAAAACCTGTTTTAATGTTGCAATTGCATTAATTTTTTATTTTAAGTGTGTTTTTGTACATAAAAAGGGGTTTTGTCGTAAAAATCCAAGAATCCTTTGCTCACCTCAAGTTTATTCGATTTTTTTTTAATAAATCCACAGAATCTACAAAAATATTTAAAATAATAAAAAAGAAATCAATGAAAACTTGTTTATTTTATGCAATTGCATTATTTTTATATTTTTAGTCAGTTTTTGTACATTAGAATGGGTTTTGTCGTTAAATTATTAGGTTTCTTTTTTACCCTCTAGTTTACTTAATCATTTTTTCTAATAAACCCACAGAATTCACAAAAATATTAAAAAAAAGTCCAGAGGAAACCAGTGAAAACCCGTTTTTTTATTGCAATTGCATTATTTTTTTAATTAAAGTAAGTTTGTGTACATAAAAACGGGATTTGTCGTAAAAATCTTAAGTTGCTTTGCTCACCTCAAGTTTATTTGACCATTTTTTCTAATAAACCTACAGAATCTTCAAAAATATTCAATAGATTCAAAAAAAATTAGTAAAAACGTGTTTTTTGTTGCAATTGCATTATTTTCTTATTTTAGGTCAGTTTTTGTACAAAAAAGTGGGTTTTTTCAAAAAAATCTTAGGTTCCTCTTTTCTTCTCAACTTTATTTGAACATTTTTCTTAATAAACCAACAGAATCTACGAAAATATTATAAAAACTTCAAAAAGAAATTAGTGAAAACCTGTTTTTTTATTGCAGTTGCATTATTTTTTTACTTAAATTAAGTTTTTGTACATAAAAAAGGGTTTTGTCGTACAAATCTTAGGTTCCTTTGCTCACCTCAAATTTATTTGTCCATTTTTTATATTAAACCCACAGAATCTACAAAAATATCACAAAAGATTCTATAAGAAAGTAGTGAAAACCTGTTTTTTTGTTGCAATTGCATTATATACTTATTTTAAGTTAGTTTTTGTACTTTAAATGGGGTCTTCCCGTACAAATCTTAGGTTCCTTTGCTAACCTTAAGTTTAATTTACCATTTTTTTTAATAAACCCACAGAATCTACAAAAATATTACAAAAGACTCAAAAAGAAATCAGTAAAAACCTGTTTTTTTGTTGCAATTGAATAATTTCTTATTTTAAGTAAGTTTTTGTACATAATAAGGGGTTTTGTCGTGAAAATCTTAGGTTCCTTTGCTCACCTCGAGTTTAATTGACCATTTTTTTAAATAAACTTACAAAATCTACAAATACATTTTAAAAGATTCTAAAAGAAATCAGTGACAACCTGTTTTTGTGTTGCAATTGCATTAATTTCTTATTTTAAGTACGTTTTTGTAAATTAAAATGGGGTTTTGTCGTGAAAATCTGTCGTGAAAGGAACCTTCGAATGAAATCTTTTGTAATATTTTTGTAGATTCTGTGGGTTTATTAGAAAAAATGGACAAATAAACTTGAGGTGAGCAAAGGAACTTTTCACGACACGACAAAGGAAGATTTTCACGACAAAACCCTATTTTAATTTACAAAAACGAAGGTTCCTTTGCTCACCTCAAGTTTATTTGACCATTTTTTCTTATAAACCCACAGAATCTACAAAAATATTACAAAAGATTTCAACAGAATTCAGTGAAAACCTGTTTTTTTGTTGCATTTACAATATTTTTTTACTTTAAGTATGTTTTTGTAAATAAAAAGGGGTTTTGTTGCATTTGAAATATTTTTTGGAATAAAGTATGTTTTTAAACATAAAAAGGTGTTTTGTCGTTAAAATCACAGGTTCCTTTGCTCACGTCACATTTTTTTTACCTATTTTTCTAATAAACCTACAGAATCTACAAAAATGTTGCAAAAGATTCCAAATTAAATAAGTGATAACCTGTTTTTTTGTTGCATTTACAATATTTTTTTACTTTAACTTTGTTTTTGTAAATAAAAAGGGGTTTTAACGTTAAAATCTTAGATTTCCTTGCGTACCTTAAGTTTATTTGACCATTTTTTTTAATAAACTAACAGAGTCTAAAAAAATATTTCAAAAGATTCTAAAAGAAATCAGTGAAAATCTGTTTTTTTATTGCATTTGCATTTTTTTCTTATTTTAACTAAGTTGTGTACATAAAAAGGGGTTTTGTCGTAAAATTCTTATGTTCCTTTGCTCACCTCAAATTTGTTAGACCATTTTTTTTAATAAACCACAGAATCAACAATAATATTACGAAGGAATTTAAAAGAAATAAGTGAAAACCTGTTTTTTGATTGTTTTTAAGTGAATTACTCATTTTTATAAAAATGTTCATCGACATGTAATACTTCTTAAGCAAAAAAACATCGGTTTGCATAGTTGTTTTTGATTCAAGTGATTTTTTTTTTAAATAAATTGACAAAATCTACAAAAATATTACAAAAGAATCAAAAAGAAATCATTGAAAACTTGTTTTTTTATTGCATTTGCATTAGTTTCTTATTTTATGTTAGTTTTTGTACATAAAAATGGGTTTTGTCGTACAAATCTTAGGTTCCTTTACTCACCTTAAGTTTAATTGACCATTTTTTTTAATAAACCCACAGAATCTACAAAAATATTAAAAAAGACTCCAAAAGAAATCAGTGAAAACCTGTTGTTTTGTTGCAATTGCATTATTTTCTTATTTTAATTACGATTTTGTACATAAAAATGGGTTTTGTCGTGAAAATTTTAGGTTCCTTTGCTCACCTCAAGTTAAGTTGACCATTTTTTCTAATAAACCCACAGAATCTACAAAAATATTACAAAAGATTCCAAAAGAAATCAGTTAAAGCCTGATTTTTTGTTGCATTTGAAATATTTTCTGGAAAAAGTATGTTTTTAAACATAAAAAGGTGTTTAGTCGATAAAATCATAGGTTCCTTTGCTCACCTCACATTTATTTTACTTATTTTTCTAATAAACCTACAGAATCTACAAAAATGTTGCAAAAGATTCCAAGTTAAATAAGTGATAACCTGTTTTTTTGTTGCATTTACAATATTTTTTTACTTTAAGTATGTTTTTGTAAATAAAAAGGGGTTTTAACGTTAAAATCTTAGGTTTCTTTGCTTACCTT
Organism: Hydra vulgaris; assembly: GCF_038396675.1. NCBI lineage: Eukaryota > Metazoa > Cnidaria > Hydrozoa > Anthoathecata > Hydridae > Hydra > Hydra vulgaris. The sequence continues at coordinate 32,805,996 of NC_088925.1, read as the reverse complement.
AAGTTTATTTGACCATTTTTTTTAAAAAACCCACAGAATTTACAAAAATATTAGAAAAGACTCCAAAAGAAATCAGTTAAAACCTGTTTTTTTGTTGCAATTGCATTGTTTCCTAATTTTAAGAATTTTTTGTACATAAAAAGGGATTTTGTCGTTAAAATCTTAGGTTCCTCTGCTCACCTCCAGTTTATTTGACCATTTTTTCTAACAAACCCACAGAATCTACAAAAATATTACAAAAGATTCCATTATAAATTAGTGAAAATCTTTTTTTTTGTTGCAATTGCATTATTTTCTTTTTTTAAGTCTTTTTTTGAACATAAAAAGGGGCTTTGTCTTAAAATTCTTAGGTTGCTTTGCTTACCTCAAGTTTATTTGACCATTTTTTCTAATAAACCTACAGAATCTCCAAAAATATTCAAAATATTCTAAACGAAATCAGTGAAAACGTGTTTTTTGTTGCAATTGCATTATTTTCTTATTTTAAGTCAGTTTTTATATATAAAAGTGGGTTTTTTCAAAAAAATCCTAGGTTCCTTCTCTCTTCTCAACTTTATTTGATCATTTTTTCTAATAAACCAACAGAATCAACAAAAATAATACAAAAACTTTAAAAAGAAATTATTGAAAACCTGTTTTTTTATTGCAGTTGCATTATTTTTTAACTTAAATTAAGTTTTTGTACATAAAAAAGGGTTTTGTCGTACAAATCTTAGGTTCCTTTGCTCACCTCAAATTTATTTGTCCATTTTATATATTAAACTTTCAGAATCTACAAAAATATCACATAAGATTTCATAAGAAAGTAGTGAAAACCTGTTTTTTTGGTTGCAATTGCATTATATACTTATTTTAAGTCAGTTTTTGTACATTAAATGGGGTTTTGTCGTAAAAATCATAGGTTCCTTTGCTCTCCTTATATTTATTTCACCTATTTTTCTAATAAATCTACAGAATCTACAAAAATGTTACATAAGATTCCAAATTAAATCAGTGAAAACCTGTTTTTCAGCTGCATTTGAATTATTTTTTTACTTTAAGTAAGTTTTTAAACATAAAAAGGGGTTTTGTCGTAAAAATCTTAGGTTCCTTTGCTCACCTCAAGTGTATTTGACCATTTTTTCTAATAAACCCACAAAATCTACAAAAATATTACAAAAGATTCTAAATTAAATTAGCGAAAACCTGTTTTTTTGTTGCAATTGCATTATTTTCTTATTTTAAATCAGTTTTTTTACATATAAAGGAGTTTTGTCGTACAAATCTTAGGTTCCCTTGCTAACCTTAAGTTTAGTATATCATTATTTCTAATAAAACCACAGAATCTACCAAAAATATTAGAAAAGACTCTAAAAGAAATCAGTTAAAACTTGTTTTTTTTTTCGCAATTGCATAATTTTCTTATTATAATTAAGTTTTTGAACATAAAAAGGGGTTTTGTCGTGAAAATCTTAGGTTCCTTTGCTCACCTCAAGTTTATTTGACCATTTTTTCTAATAAACCCACAGAATCTACAAAAATATTACAAAAGATTCCAAAAGAAATTAGTGAAAATCTGTTTTTTTGTTGCAATTGCATTATTTTCTTATTTAAAGTACGTTTTTGTACATAACAGGGGGTTTTGTCGTAAAAATCTTAGTTTCCGTTGCTCACCTCAAGTTTCTTTGACCATTTTTTCTAATAAACCTACAGAATCTGCAAAAATATTACAAAAGATTTCAAACGATTTTAGTGAAAACCTGTTTTTTTGTTGCATTTACAATATTTTTTTACTTCAAGGATGTTTTTGTAAATAAAAAGGGGTTTTGTAGCATTTGAACTATTTTCTGGAACAAAGTATGTTTTTAAACATAAAAAGGTGTTTTGTCGTTAAAATCACAGGTTCCTTTGCTCACCTTACATTTATTTTACCTATTTTTCTAATAAACCCACAGAATCTACAAAAATATTGCAAAAGATTCCAAATTAAATAAGTGATAACCTGTTTTTTTGTTGCATTTACAATATTTTTTTACTTTAAGTATATTTTTGTAAATAAAAAGGGGTTTTAACGTTAAAATCTTAGGTTTCCTTGCTCACCTTAAGTTTATTTGACTATTTTTTTTATTAAACCCACAGAATCTACAAAAATATTAGAAAAGATTCCACAAGAAATCAGTTAAAACCTGTTTTTTTGTTGCAATTGCATTATTTCCTAATTTTAAGAATTTTTTGTACTTAAAAAGGGATTTTGTCGTAAAAATCTTAGGTTCCTCAGCTCACCTCAAGTTTATTTGACCATTTTTTCTAATAAACCCACAGAATCTACAAAAATATTACAAAAGATTTCAAAAGAAATCAGTGAAAACCTGTTTTTTTGTTGCAATTGCATTATTTTTTTATTTTAAGTATGTTTTTGTACATAAAAAGGGGTTTTTTCGTAAAAATCTTAGGTTCGTTTGCTCACCTCACGTTTATTTGACCATTTTTTCTAATAAACCCACAGAATCTACAAAACTATTACAAAAGATTCCTAAAGAAATCAGTGAAAACCTGTTTTTTTGTTGCATTTGAATTATTTTATTACTTTAAGTAAGTTTTAAAACATAAAAAGGGGTTTTGTCGTAAAAATCATAGGTTCCTTTGCTTACCTCATATTTATTTTTTCTATTTTTCTAATAAACTTACAGAATCTACAAAAATGTTACAAAAGATTCCAAATTAAATCAGTGAAAACCTGTTTTTTTGTTGCATTTGCATTATTTTCTTACTTCAAGTAAGTTTTTGTACATAAAAAGGGGTTTTAACGTTAAAATCTTAGGTTTCTTTGCTCACCTTAAGTTCATTTGACCATTTTTATAATAGACTAACAGAGTCTACAAAAATATTACAAAAGATTTTTAAAGAAATCAGTGAAAACCTGTTTTTTTATTGCATTTGCATTTTTTTCTTATTTTAAGTAATTTTTTCACATAAAAGGGGGTTTTGTCGTAAATTTCTTAGGTTCCTTTGCTCACCTCAAGTTTGTTTGTCCATTTTTTTTAATTAACCAGAGAATCAACAATAATATTGCGAAAGAATTCAAAAGAAATAAGTGAAAACTTGTTTTTTGACTATTTTTAAGAGAATTACTCATTTTTACAAAAAAGTTTATCGACATGAAATACTTCTTGAGCTAAAAAACGTCGGTTTGCATAGTTGTTTTTGATTTAAGTGAACATTTAAATAAATTGACAAAATCTACAAAAATATTACAAAAGAATCGAAAAGAAATTATTAAAAACCTGTTTTTTTGTTGCATTCGCATTATTTTCTTATTTTAAGTTAGTTTTCGTACATAAAAAGGGGCTTTGTCGTAAAAATCTTAGGTTCCTTTGCTCACCTTAAGTTTATTTGACCAATATTTTCTAATAAACCCACTGAATTTACAAAAATAATACAGAAGATTATATAAGAAATTAGTGAAAACCTGTTTTTTTGTTGCATTTGCATTATTTTCTTATTTAAAGTTATTTTTTGTTCATAAATAGGGGTTTTGTCGTAAATACCTTAAGTTCCTTTGTTAACCTTAAAGGTTAACCTCAAGTTTATTTTATCATTTATTTTAAGAAACCTTAGAATATACAAAAATATAACAAAAGAATATTAAAGAAATGATTAAAAACAGGTTTTTTAATTGTTTTTTAATGAAATACTCTTTTTTGTTACAAAGTTACTTAAGATAAATTTCTCCTTGAGCTCAAGAACATAGGTTTAGTTGTGTTTTTGTACTCTAACTTATTATTTTTCTAAGAAACTTACAGAATCTACAAAAATATAACAAAAGACTCCAATAGATTTTAATGAATACCTGTTTTTTTGTTGCATTTGCATTATTTTTTCAATTTATGTTAGTTTTTGTTCAGATAAAGGGGTTTTGTCGTAAAAAAGTTTGGTTCCTTTTCCCACCCTAAGTTTGTTTTAACATTTCTTTTAATAATGACGTATAATCTACACAAATATAACAAAAGATTCTAATGAAAATCAGTGAAAACTAGTTTTTTTGTTGCGTTTGCATTATTTTATAATTTAAAGTATGTTTTTAAAAGAGAAAATTTGGTTTTATTGTAAAAAACTTAAGTTCTTTTTACCACCTCAAGTTTATTTAAACATTTTTTTGATAAACAAACAGAATCAACAAAAATATAACAAAAGATTCCAAAATATTAAGTGGAAACCTGTTTTTTAGTTGCATTTGTATTATTTTCTTTTTAAGTAAGTTTTTGTACTGAAAAATGGGTTTTGTCGTTAAAACCTTAATTTGCTTTGCTAACCTCAATGGTTAACCTCAAGTTTATTTTATCAATTTTTTTAAGAAACCTGCAGAATCTACAAAAATATAACAAAGATTCCATAAGATTTCAGTAAAAACCTGTTTTATAATTGTTTTTTAATGAAATACTCTTTTTTGTTACAAAGTTTCACAAGATAAGTTTCTCCTTGAGCTAAAGAACATAGCTTTAGATGTTTTTTTTTCACTTTAAATTATCATTTTTTCTAAGAAACTCACAGAATCTATAAAAATATAACAAAAGACTCCAATAGAAATCAGTGAAAACCTGTTTTTTTGTTGCATTTGCATTATTTTTTCAATTTATGATAGTTTTTGTACAGAAAAAGGGGTTTTGTCGTAAAAAAATTTTCTTTTGCTAACCTCAAGTTTGTTTTAATTTTTTTTTAATAATCCCACATAATCTACACAAATATAACAAAGTGTTCCAATAAAACCTGTTTTTTTGTTGCATTGGTATTATTTTTTAATTTTGAGTTTTTGTACAGAAAATGCGCTAATGTCGTATAAAACTTAGGCTCCTTTGCTCATCTCAAGTTTATTTCAGCATTTTTGTAATAAACCCACAGAATCTACAAATATATAACAAAAGATCCTAAACAAAATCAGTGAAACTCTGTTTTTTAAATCTTTTTTAATGAAACACTATTTTTTGTTAAAAAGTTTTCCATGATATGTTACTCCTTGAGCTAAAGAATAAAGGTTTAGATTTTTGTTTTTACTTTAAATTATTATTTTTTCTAATAAACCATTAGAATCTTCAAAAACATAACACAAGATTATAAAAGAAATCAGTGAAAGCCTGTTTTTGTTTTGCATTTGCATTATATTTTAATTTTAAATAAGTTTTTTTAGAGAAAAAGGGATTTTGTCGTAAAAAACTTAGATTCATTTGCTTACCTCAAGTTAACTTTAACATTTTTCTAATAAACCCACAGAATCTACAAAAATATAACATAAGATTCCAAAAGAAATTAGTGAAAACTTGTTTTTTTAATTGTATTTGCATTATTTTACGATTTAAAAAAAGTTTTTGTACAGTAAAAAAGGTTTAATCGTAAAAAAACGAAATTTCCTCTGCTAACCTTAAGTTTATTTTAACTTTTTTTATAATAAAGCCACAGAATCTACAAAAATATAACATAAGATTCCTAATGTTATCAGTGAAAACTTGTTTTTCTATTAGATTTGCATTATTTTATAATTTGAAGTAAGTTTTTTTACAATAAAAAAAAGCTTTGTAGTAAAAAATTTTGTTTCCTCTGCTTACCTCACTTTTATTTTAACATATTTTTTATTAAACCAACCAAAACCACTAAAGTATAAGAGAAGATTCCAAACGAGATAAGTTAAAACATGTTTTTTTGTTGCATTTGTATTATCTTTTAATTTTTTGTACAAAAAAAGGGTTTTGTCGTAAAAATCATAGGCTCCTTTGTTAACCTCAAGTTTATTTTAACATTATTTTTAATAAACCCGCAAAATCTACAAAAATAAAACAAAAGACTTCGATAGAAATCAGTGAAAACCTGTTTTTTTGTTGCATTTGCATTATTTTTTTAATTTATGTAACTTTTTGTACAGAAAAAGCGGTTTTGTCAAAAAAAACTTAGGTTTCTTCGTTCACGTCAAGTTTATTTAACATTTTTTCTAATAAACCCACAGAATCTCAAAAATATAAAAAAAGATTCAAAAAAAATCAGTAAATACCTCTTTTTTTGTTGCATTTGCATTATTTTTTTAATTTAAGTTAGTTTTTGTACAGAAATATCGGTTCTATCGTAAAAAACTTATCTCCTTTGGTCATCTCAAGTTTATTCCCAGTGAAAAAGCGCACATGGGATACGCGTGGATTTTTTCCATATGTAACCCATTTGGGGATTATTATTTTGTCCCATGTGGGTTTCATATGGTAAATCCCACATGGATTCCATATGGTAAATCCCATATGGGATACGCGTGGGTTTTTACCATATGTAACCCATATGGGGATTATTATTTTGTCCCATGTGGGTTTCATATGGTAAATCCCACATGGGTTTTTATGTGGTAAATCCTACATGGGATATAGGTGGAAAATACTACATGTTATAGATCTTAAATGCCACATATTTTAATCCAAATGGTATAAAAGTAGTCAATACTAGACAAATGAAAGTCCGAATGCTTCTATGATAATTTTTAAAATTCTTTTAATTTAAAAATTACTTAAATAGTAATTTAAAATTAATCATTGAAACTTTCAGAGAGACCTAACTTAATCTGGTATTTGCTACTTTATCCCATTTGGTATTCAAAATATATAGCATTTTTGATCTTTTACATGTGATGTTTTCCACCTATAACCTATGTGGGATTTACCTTAAACTATGATAACGAAATTTTATAAAATGAAAAAACGTGTTGCAAAATGAATTTATTTTAAAATAAATGCTATTAATCAATACATCCAAAATGAATATTAAAAAAATTATTTTTTCTCTTGCGATTTACACGCCGTTTTTTGTCGATTGAATTAATTAAATCGCTTCGGCTTGCATAATACCAAGGTTTTTAGTATCTTCAAACTTTCTTAAAACATTTTAAAAAAAATATATATATAAATACAAATATATATATATATATATATATATAGAGAGAGAGAGAGAGAGAGAGAGAGTGAGAGAGAGAGAGAGAGACAGAGAGAGAGAGACAGAGAGAGAGACAGAGAGAGAGACAGAGAGAGAGACAGAGAGAGAGACAGAGAGAGAGAGAGAGAGAGAGAGAGAGAGAGAGCAATTTTAATAAGGAACCTTATTAGTCGAGCAATTTTAATTATTAGCCAGGTTGAAGTCATTAATGACTACAATATTTCACAAATAATTATTTCCTAATTTATTACTTACAATGACTAACGTATTATGGGTAATTGAACACATATTATGCGTAATGACCTTGAACCCATGAGGAGAATCCTGAAAAAAAGTGATCAATTAGGATAAGTAGTTAAACAAAAAAACAAAAACAAAAATGTAAAAACCTACTTTTTCAATGATGTCGACGTTGGGTGCAACAGCCACTGGATGCAAAAGTATCTTTACTTTTTCGTCACACACACGGCCTTCTATAATAACAGGCCTTGACATCGCGCAAAATGCCGTAAAAACTGAAGGCCGATTAAACTTTTACTTTTACTTATATTGATATATTTTTATATTAGGTAGGGTGTAATGGCAGTCTATGTTTTCTAATAATAATCTCTAGTAAAGACGGAAATATAAAAAGAAAACCAAAAAGTTGTTAAATGATAATCATATTTTTCGTATTTCAAATTTCATTAAGAATATTTATGTAATATTAAATAGTATCAATAACAAGCAGAACCATAACAAAGTATATATCTATATATTAAAAAGATAACTGTATTTTTAATTTTTTTTTGCTAAAAATGGTAACAATAAAAATCACCAACAATAAAAAACACCAACAAAAGTTGATTCAAGCAAAAAAAAAGTTTTATCAATATATCTCAACAGGATAAATATTTACAAATCCAAACATATTGAAAGACATATAGGCTAATGAGAAAATAAAAAACATAACAAGTAAATAGCATAATTAATTACAAAACTAATTTTCACATAAACTATGATAGCTTTAGTATTTTGGAGTGGTAATTAGTGAGTAATTCTTTAGCAGAATATTAGAATATACTCTGCATTGTTTTTTTGTGATTTTAAATTAATATTTAGCAGCAATGAACTAAAACTGAGTAACACAAAATGTTCGGTATAAAGGGTCAGTAGCACCTTGAAAAAAAAAAAAGCAAAATATTGACCATTAGAAAAGAGCATCAGAAGGAATTTCAAGTCCGCCTCTGTTTAGGCTATACAGATAACTTCCATATTTATAATAATAATTGGTAGAATCATCATAAATTTTTATTTCGCTTTTATGCACATAGCCAGCTATGTATACTATAGCCACTAATGTAGATTTATTAACTGAGCTTTCAAGATCATGTATATTATCCAGAAGTTCTTTTTCATCAGTAGAAATATCTCTAAAACATATGTCACAAGTATGACCATCGATACCATCAACAGGAATGTCAAGTTGTAATATCAATTTAGTAAGTTGAATATTAACTTTTTCAATTACAGATTTAGCGTTTATAAAGTAAGTACCTCCAGATCCCTGTCAAAGCTTAGAAAAAGCTTTTTCAAGTGGATCTGTTGAAAACCAACCTAATAAGACATACTTTGCTCCATTACTCAACAAAGTTTCTACAAGATCAATAAAGCCATAACATGAATGCGCTATTGAATTGCTAGTATTTAGCGTAAGCTGTTTTACACGCTTACCTGTAGGTTTCATAAAATTTGACAGTTCAGCAATATCTCGTAGCAGTTGTAACTGTTGATCACCAACTGAGTGGATTTCTTCGCATAATTCATTTCTAAACCGAATGCCAGCACCAGGTGCTTTGACATTAACAACATTCGAAAAAAAATTATTTTTTCAATAAATACAGCAGTACCTTCAAATGCTTTATTTTCAATCTCTGGATGCGTTCTTAATGCAGCTACTGTTTCTTTTCCAAAAACAGACAAACAAAACTTTACAGATTGTCTCTTTATTGGTTTTGGATAAACTGATTTAGCTGTAAGTTTAGAGAGTTTAAAAAGACTATTGCACTCAGCTTTATATATAGTATCTAAATCACTCCACTTAGCCAAAGCCAGTTCTTTATTATTCAAAAATTGAAGTTCCCCAGTCTTTTTTGTCAACCAATTGTTTTGTATAGATTTTAGTAGATGCACATAATCATACAATAAATATATACCTGATGTTGTTAACCATGGTTTACTATCAACTGTTTTAAACATTCCAAAAAGTCTTTGATTTACACGGTTACCATCAGTAATTATTACCAGTGTCTTACTATTTTCAATATTATTTATTGTATAGACAATTTGTTGACATTGAGCAAACTGAAATTCAAAGGAAAGATTTGCAACAGGTTCAGCTCTACATATAAATTCTGGACCTCCAAAAAGACATTTAATCATAAATGATAAAATTGTTTTAGCTAACTTTTCAGGGTAGTTTACTGCTTGACCAAACAAAGCACCTCTTTGGTAAAGTAATGAAGCTTTGACATAGACCTCATCAATTAGTAGTATGGGAACTCTTTTTAATGGATTTAAATTCATAAAAATACTATTTATGAAACTTAGGTCCTCCATTGAGCTTATTTTTGAAGTCAATCGTGTTAAAGTCCTTATACTTGGCAATTTGTAGTCAATACACAAACAATCATATAAACTTCGTTGTAGTTGTAATTGATATTGTAGTTGTAGTTGTATAAATTGATATTTTTGTTGTAGTTGAGATAGTTCGACTTGCAAAGAGATACACAGCATTTCGAAGGCATTTTTAAGGCATTTAAAAAAATTAATCTTTAGTTTGACAATATTATAACCTTACAATGTTAACGCCTTGAAACTTACAACGTTATCAACTTGAAGTTGCGCTATCTAATTTATAAACCAATCAAATTTTAAAGATTTATTAAAAAAGCGCGAACACAAACTTTCGTCTAATGTTAAAAGATGAAAATGTAAACACAGTATTAGGAATTGGCCTTCAGTTTAACAAATTTGTTGCGCGATGTCAAGGCCTGTTATTATAGAAGGCCGCGGTCACACATAATATAATATTCTGAAACTAATAAACAAACATCTAAATTTCTATAAGTAAATTTATTCTTTGATCATTGCCTTTATATCCTATCTTATTTTCATATCATAATCTATTATGGTATTATTTATATAACATATCACAACAATATTATTAAATTTGTGATGTTCAAATATCATATGAACATTCTCTAACATGTTCATATGATATTTGAATATAGTTCTTGAGTATATTATCTGCAAACAATTGACTGATGCAAGTTGAAATGTTGTCAAAAACCAAGCATGCATGCATGGGACACTGCAGTGTCCTACAAAGAAATGCTGGTTTGAAAGTCAAATTTTCTTTATTAAAAAAAAAAATTAAAATAGGGGGGAGATAGGGAGGTTTCCGTAATTTTTTATAGGATCCAAAACTTTTAACTTTATATATATTAAGGTTCATAAAACTTAAGGGACTTACGAAGTAAATTGAGGAACAAAAACAGGATATTTACAGAAACTTTTCAATTTTTAATCTGGAGTACCACAGTGTAATTGGGAATAAAGTCGCTGGGTCCAGTATTCAAAGTAATATGATCTAAAGTAATATATAGATTAAATAAAATGCTTTAAAATGCATGCAGTTATACATATAACTCCTGATAGTTAACTATATTTATAACTAGTTATACATAAAATTTATTATATAAACTTATTTTTTAAGGTTATGCTTGAACAAATTAGTACCAATTAATTAAAATTCAAGATTTAGTTCAAGTTCAAGTTCTTATTTGTTCATTGTTTTTTCACTATTTTATATTTATTTGTTCAAATTTGTTAACTAGTACTAATTCTTACTACAGTAAGAATATTTATCATTGTTGAATGTGATTTTATTAGTAACTTAATTTTACTTTCAACATATTTTGACAACACCCTTTACATTTTAAATGATGACAGCTTTACTTTTCTATTGATGTTAAATTTATTACGTTTCAATAACTCAGATTGAATTTTACTGAATTATTGTAAGCTTTGTAAGAATTTGTTGTACATCAAATGGTGTTGTAAATAAAGTAAAAATTATATATATATATATATAAACATATATATATATATATATATATATATATATATATATATATATATATATATATATATATATATATATATATATATATATATATATATATATATATAGTATTTAGGCTATGGGATCATCCATAAATGATGCCAGTAGATAGAGGGGCAGTGTGAGTTTAACAATAATTAACAATGGGGAGGGAATTTTAAGACCAAAATAATGTCAATTAAAAAACTGAATTAAAAAAAAAAGTAAGTTATTTTATTTAAAAAAAAGTAAAACAATTTATGCTAGCTATGAGCAGGTTGTAGAGGTATTTACACCAACAATGTGGTCTAAAAACTTCTTGCTTTTGTTGCTTAAAACTGTAGAGGATCATAGGAAAAACAATTTAAATTCAGAAATTAGCTTGCTTATCTGAAAGAACAATTTGTTTGTTTTTTTTTACTTTTAGTACTGTTAAGAATAAATGTATAATTGAACCAGAAAAAAATTGATGGTATATGCATTTTTTATATTATATTAACAATTCAGATATACCATCATAATATGATAACAAAAACTGACATCATTTTCAATGGGAGATGGCAATAAATTGACTGAGTTTGATAAAGGGTGAAGGTGTTTAATAAACCGGGTCATCATCTGACATCATTATGCATAGATGATCCTATTTAGGTAAAATTGATTTAGGTAATAGGTAATTTAGGTAAAATAAGTAATCAATTTGCCATATTTCTCTTTAGAAAGTGTAAGAAAAAAGCATTGTTATTCTGAAAACCTACCTATTGAGCAAGCTTTGACCACCTATTTTATAAATTTGAGAGACAGAAGTGGAAGTGCGAATCGCAAAAGAACTAATAACAATGCTCTAAATTGATTTTAACTTTGTAGACTAACATTAATATAGTATTTAGAAATAATAAATGAAGTTTACATGATTTTTATAATTTGTATTTATTTCCATTAATTATCAGTTGTCAGTCTCTATTTTGTAAAACGAATTAAAAAACTATTTATTTATAGCATAATATTAATACATAAATACTAGCTTCCTAATGCTATTATCATCACAATGTTAATGGTATTCGTTTTAAAGTGAAACTGTGTATCAATTTTATTTTTTTAATGTTGTATATATATATATATATATATATATATATATATATATATATATATATATATATATATATATATATATATATAATTTTTACTTTGCTTAAAACACCATTTGATATACAACAAACCCCTACAAAGTTTACAATAATTCAGTTATGATACGATCTGAGTTATTGAAACGTAATATATTTAACATCAATAGAAAAGTAAAGCTGTCATCATTTAAAATGTAAAGGGTGTTGTCAAAATATGTTGAAAATAAAATTAACAAATAAAATCACATTCAACAATGATAAACATTCTTACTGTAGTAAGAAATAGTACTAATTAACAAATTTGAACAAATAAATATAAAATTAACAAAAACAATGAATAAATAAGAACTTTAACTTGAACTTTAACTAAATCTTAAATTTGAATTAATTGGTACTAATTTGTTCAAGCATAACCTTAAAAAATAAGTTTCTATAACAAATTAAATGTATAACTAGTTATACATATAGTTAACTATCAGGAGTTATATGTATAACTATATCAGGAATTATATGTATAACTATATCAGGAGTTATATGTATAACTATATCAGGAGTTATATGTATAACTATGTGCATTTTAAAGTATACTATTTTATTTAAACATTACTTTAGATTATATTACTTTGAAAACTGGACCCAGAGGCTTTATTCCCAATAACACTGTGGTACTCCAGATTAAAAATTGAAAAATTTCTGTTAATATCCTGATTTTGTTCCTCAATGTAGTTTGTAAATCCCTTAAGTCATAAGGACCTTATTATATCTAAAATTAAAAGTTTTGGAGCATAAAAAAAGTTACAGAAACTTATCTCCCCCACCACCACCACCCTATTTTTTCTTTTTTAACAAAGAAAATTGGGAATTCCTTGACTTTCAAACCTGAATTTCTTTGTGGGATACTGTAGTGTCCCATGCATGCATGCTTGGTTTTTGACAACATTTGAACTTTCATCAGTTAATTGTTTGCAGATAATATACTCAAGATCTATATTCAAATAACTATTATATTATCCTAATAATACGTCTATTTGCACAAATCTTAATCTTATTTCTATAAAGAAAGATAAACATTATTCGTGGTACTTACATACTTGCTTGCCATTCTCTATATTAATATAAAATATTTTCACACAATATAAACGTAACGCAATGCAATGTCGATTTAAAATATTTTATTTAGTTTTTTTTTAAAAGTTTTTTTTTGAGTTTCCAGCTTTCAAATTAATTCCCATGCAAATCCCACATGAAACCCACGTGGGATTTCCCATGTGTGTAAATACCATATGGTTCCCACATGTAACCCATGTGGGATTACCCACATGGGTTACATGTGGGAACCATAAATCCCACGTAAATCCCATCAAACTCACACGGAACCCACGCGTAACCCATGTGGGACGCGGTTTTATTTTTCACTGGGTTTTAACATTTGTTCTAATAAACCCACATAATCTTCAAAAAAATAACAAAAGATTCCAAAAGAAATCAGTGAAAACTTTTTTTTTTGTTGCAATTGCATTATTAATTTTAAGTAAGTTTTTGTAGATAGAAGGGGATTTTGTCGTCAAAAATTAGATTCATTTGCTCACCTTAAGTTTATTTCAACATTTGTTTTACTAACTCCATTGAATTTACATAATCAAAACAAAAGATTTCCAAAGAAATCAGTGAAAACATTTTTTTTGTTGCATTTGCATTATTTTTTAATTTTAAGTAAGTTTTTGATCAGGAAAAGGCGATTTGTTGTAGAAAACTTAGGTTCCTTTGCTCACGTCAAGTTTATTTTAACATTTTTTCTAATAAACCCACAGAATCTACAGAAATATTACATAAAATTTCAAAAGAAATCTGTGAAAACTTGTTTTTTTAATTTATTTGCATTATTTTATGATTTTAAGTAAGTTTTTGTACAGTAAAAAAGGTTTTGATGTAAAAAATTTAGTTTCCTTTGCTCACCTCGATTTTATTTTAAGTTATTTTTCAATAAACCAACAGAAACCAAAAATATATAAGAGAAGATTTCAAACGAGATCAGGCAAAACCTTTTTTTTTGTTGCATTTGCATTATTTTTTAATTTTAGGAAAGTTTTTTTACAGAGAAAGGGGTTTTGTCGTAAAAACCTGAGGTTTTTACGACAAAACCCCTTTCTCTGTAAAAAAAATGAGGTTTCTTTACTCACCTTAATTTTGTTTTAACATTTTTTACAATAAAATCACAGAATCTACAAAAATATAGCAAAAGATTGCTAAAGATATTAGTAAAAACCTGTTTTTTCGTTTCAATTGCATTACTTTAAAACATTAAGTAAGTCTTTGTAGAGAAAAAGGGGTTTATTCGTAAAAACCTTCGGTTCCTTTGTTCAACTCAAGTTTATTATTACATTTTTTCTAAGAAACCCACAAAATCTACAAAAATATAACAAAAGACTCAAATAGAAATCAATGAAAACCCGTTTTTTTGTTGCATTTGCATTATTTGTTCAATTTATGTAAGTTTTTCTACAGAAAAAGGGGTTTTGTCAAAAAAAACTTAGGTTCCTTTACGCACCTTAGGTTTATTTTTTTTTTTTTTCAATAATCCCACATATTCTACACAAATATAACAAAATTATTAACAAAAGTCAGTGAAAACCTGTTTTATTGTTGCATTTTGCATTATTTTTTAATTTTAAGCAAGTTTTTGTACAGAAAAATTGGTTTTATTGTAAAAAACTTATCGCCTTCAGTCACCTTAGGTTTTTTTTTACATTTTTTTATTAAACTTACTTAATCTTCAAAAATATAATAAAAGATTCCGAAAGAAATCAGTGAAAACCTTTTTTTTGTTGCAATTGCATAATTTTTTAATTTTAAGTAAGTTTTTGTACAGGTAACAGGGTTTTATCGTAAAAAACTTGGGTTTCTTTGCCTACCTCAAGTTTATTTTATTTTTTTTATTAATAAACTCACAGACTCTACAAAAACATAACAAAAGACTTTAAAAGAAATAAGTGAAAATCTGTTTATTTGTTGAAAACCTGTTTATTTGTTGAAAACCTTTAGTTTATTTTATCAATTTTTTCAATAAACCCGCAGAATCTACAAAAGTATAGCAAAATATCTCAAAAGAAATCAGCGAAAACCTGTTTTTCTGTTGCATTTGCATTATTTTAACATTTTTCTAATAAACCCGCAGAGTTTTAAAAATATAACAAAAAAATATAAAAGAAATCAGTAAAAAACTTTTTTTTTAATGTTTTTTAATGAAATACTCATTTTTGTTAATTCGTTTCTCTAGATTAGTTACTCCTTGAGCTAAACAACATATGTTTAGATGTTTGTTTTTACTTTAATTTATCATTTTTTCTAATAAACCCTTAGAACCTGCAAAAACATAACAAAATATGTTAAAAGATATTAGTGAAAACCTGTTTTTTTGTTTCATTTGCCTTATTTTTTAATTTCAAGTAAGTTTTTGTACAGAAAAATAACTTTTGTAGTAAAAAACTTTGGTTCCTTTGCTCACCTCAAGTTTTTTTTTTTTTCCTAATAAACCCACAGAATATTCAAAAAAATAACATAACACTCCAAAACAAGTTTGTGAAAACCTGTTATTTTAATTTATTTGCATTATTTTTTGATTTTAAGTAAGTTTTTGTACAGTAAGAAACTACAAAAATATAAGAGAACTTTCCAAAAGAGATCAGTGAAAACCTGTTTTTTTGTTGCATTTGCTTTTTTTTATTTTATTTTAAGTAAGTTTTTTTACAGAAAAAGGGGTTTTGTCGTAAAAAACTTAGGTTCCTTTGCTCACCTCAAGTTTATTTTAACATTTTTTCTAATAAACCCACAGAATCTATAAAAATATTACAAAAGATTCCAAAAGAAATCAGTGAAAACCTGTTTTTTTGTTGCATTTGCATTATTTTCTTTCTAATAAAAGTTTGCAAAATATATCAGTAAAAACCCGTTTTTTTGTTGCAATTGCGTTATTTTTTAATTTTAAGTAAGTTTTAATACAGAGAACGGGGTTTTGTCATAAAAACCTCAGTACTGATATTTGATTAGCTTAGCACTACTTATTAGGCTGATTAGATTAGATTAGTGCTTATATTATATTACTTAGTGCTTATATTGGCTGATTGAACCTAAGTACTAATATTGTTTGATTTCTGCTGTGCAGCTTGTTTACTAAGCTTAATGGTAACTGTAAATATATGTGCAAGTGGTAAAGCTATTCTATATGCGCAATTTCTAAGATTAAAGATTTAGTAAGATCTGCTCCACACGACTTCTCTGCCTTTAAACGTTCTAATCTATTAAGAATATCTTTAAATTAGATTATACCAAAATCCTAATTTTATTGATTCTAGACGCAAATTCATGCAAATTAAAGTCATTTTCTCGAACAAATATATCTTGGAATTTAGTAAATTTACTATCTGATTTGGGTCATTTTTAACTATTTCTATTTTCATTGCGTAATGCTTTAATTGAATTATTGATCTGTTTTTTGCTGTTTTTGTCTTTGTAAATAAACTATGGATTCTCCTTAGCCAATTTCACAAGGTTTTTTTCATAATTTTGTCTGGTTATTTGTCAACAAGACAAATTTTATAAGTTTGTCAATCTAATTTAGTTTTTAAAATAATCAGAGACCTTCAACAAGCCTCATCCACTTTTTTTTTAACTCAGGTCTTTTTATAGCATCTGGAAAAGCAAACCCAATATTTTCTTTGTTATAAGTTTCTGAAGTAAATTTTTGAAATTTTTTTTTTGTATTTGATGTTTTTGTTTTGTATTCACCCCTAGTATATCACGGCACACTTGTTCGGCATTGTAAGTATTAAGAAGTCCAGTTATATAAAAAAAAAAAACAGCAACTTTATAAAGCATAACAAACATAATCATATCTCAGGAGCAACAAGACAAATTTTATAAATTTATCAATCTAATTTAGATTAACTTAGATTCTAAATCTAATTTAAGAACAATGTTTATATTCTTATTGCAACCCAAACGAAATTATACATATATAATAGGTATTTATTCGTATTTTTTTTCATATTGTTTACGATACTTTTGACCGCTGGTAGGGTGTATACGTATCTTTAGAACGTATTAATTTACGTATTTTTAGAACATATTAATACGTATTTTTTGCTGTTTTTTTTCTGTACTAAATACGTATCTTCGTATCAATACTATTCGTACTTAATACGTAGGTATTAAGTGCGTATAATATCGCTTACGAAGATCTTTAGAACTTTTAAGTTTTATTAACAATAAAAGAAGACGTTTTTTATTTTAACAATTTATTTTAAAATTAATAAAATAATCGATTTTTAATAAAATGGTGCAGTTACTTCAGCTGTTTTAGGTTTAGATTTACGATTTTTTTGATTGAGTCTCTTTAATTGTTCCGAAATCCTAACATTTATTTGGACCACCGACACACCTTTATGAACTTTCAAAACAACATCTAAATTAAACGTATTTAAATTTTTTTTGACTAATCATATTCAAAAGACATTTAATAGGGTCTCAAAAAAAATTACATATATATATATATTTATATATATATAAATAGAGAGAGAGAGAGAGAGACAGAGAGAGAAAGAAGAAGGGGAAGTGTTTGGTTCTTTTGTTCCCAGGGCCGAATCATCGCAATTTTTGCAAAATATCCTTATTTGACGTGAACATGTTTGGAATGTCCTTTATGCATGGAATATAGATTTCTCAAACACTAAAAAAGTTCCAAAAAAAAGGCTTCCCACCCAAACCTTCTGACCCAGAGAAACCCTCTTGAGGGATGATAGTATGTACCTAGAGGATCAAAAAAATATTAAACTCAAAATCACTGATTTGCGTCCGAGAGAGAAAATTGCATTTAAAGTTTATGCTATAAACAAAAAGGTTCAAAGAAAATAAAATCTGTTTTATTAAAAAAAATTTCTGTATGAAGTCAAAGTACATAAAAAACAATGCAATTAAATTCGGTCAACAAAAAAAACGAAAAATCTTATTAAACTTTTTTTCTGAAGTTAAGCGAACAAAGCCTTCGGAGTTTTGTAGCGCAACACCAACCTAAAAGTCGCGTAAAATTCTGGGAAAAGACATTTATATGTTTGTTTACATTTGTGTTTTTTAGATTTGTGTTTATTTAAAACAAAAAACATAGTTTTTCATGACAAAATGCCTAATAGAGCAAAGACTCATTAAGAAAACCGAAAATGTATCTGCTTTCTTTGTTTCAAAAAGACTTATAGAGCACTGACTGACGATATGAAACACAGATCACAGGTTATTTTACAGAAACAGATTGATTTTCAAGACACAAGAGTCCCTCTTGGTGTATGTGAGGTCTGTAGATCATCACTTAGAAGATGTGATGAAGGTCAGAAGGTCAATTTGCCAGAACTTCACAACTTTAATTCAATCAGTCTAAAAACACTGACCAGAACTTCAACCTGTGATTGCAAGATTTTCTCAACTGCAAGACTATCTGGAAAAACTAAGCCTACTTTTCTTGAAAACTCATCCAACCCAGGATCATCCAAGGTTACAAAAGCTCAAAATACTGTAGAGAAAAGATGTGGAAAATGTTTTTCAATCATTGGCCGTGTTTTTGCTCATGTATGTACAAAAAGTACTCTACACAAGAACTTCGTTGAGGTCACATCAAAGGACAGACTTGCTGCTGAATTAGTTGCAGTGTCAGTCATTTCTTCATCTGAAGCATCTCCACATGAAACAATTCGTCTCAAACTAGCACAAGGAGGCAGTCCTTCAAGGTAAATAATGTCTATAATGTGATTAAGAAATATAACTGGTTTGTATAATAGTTGAGAACCTTGACAACATTTTGTAATTTATTTGCAGGTTCATAACGATCCAAATGCCTCTTTCCAGAAAAAGAAGTCCTTGGTGCTGAAGACTTAGCAAAAGTACAAATGAACACTGGTCTTTCTATTTCTGCAGTGCAGAAACCGGTTTCAAACTTGAACAATGTGTCACAGACCCGCATTGTAGAAAAAAATTTTGCAACTAACTTTCAGTCTTTTGGGCGACAATTTGCATTTGAATTTACTCACACTGAGGTTATGTTTTCATCAGAAAGCAAATCAGCAAAACCAAAAGTAGTTGCACATTGTATTAGTGCAAAGTCACTTCAAGAAAAAACTCTACTCAAAAGAAATATTTCTCAAAACCACCTTGTGAAAGTGGGTATAGATGGGGGAGGAGGTTTTCTCAAAGTCAGTGGGTGTTATTGATTTGCAACAAACCCCACAACATGTCACTAGAAGACTTCTGACTCATCAAACTGCAAAAGATTCCAGTGTCAAAAGGCAGCTTTTACTTACTGTTTGTGAAGATCTTCCAGAAACCTATGAAAATGTGAAAACAATCTTAGAATTCATCCAAGTGCATCAAATAAGTTTCTTCTTGTCTTGTGACATGAAACTTGCAAACATTATTTGTGGGATTCAGTCACATGCTAGTTCACACCCTTGTACATGGTGTGACATTTATGTAAAAAATCTTGCAAGCTGTGGAACTTCTCGAACCTTTGGTTCTGTCAAGAAAAACTTTGAAGCTTTCATTGGGGTGATAGCAAAAAAGCAAAAAAGGTTTAACAACACTATTTATTCTCCAATTATCAATCTTCCTGATGATTCTCTCATTCTTGACCTTATCCCTACAATGGAGCTCCATCTGCTTTTAGGAGTTGTGAACCATCTGCTTAAGTCACTCAAAGACTCTTGAGCTAATGTTGACAAGTGGCTTTCTGCACTACACATTCAAATTAAGCCATACCATGGTGGTCAGTTGGCTGAATGCAGAAAGATCCTGAAAAATAATTGACTTACTTCAACAGCTAGCTGAAAGAGAGTCTACATTTCAAGTTTTTAGCTACGTTGACACAATGAACTTAACAAAGACTATTCTGAAAAAATCCAAACTTTCAAGGAATCCTACATTGCTCTCAATGGGCCATCTGTAACACCGAAATTTCACACAGTCTTTCACCACACTCAACATTTCATCCACAGAAGGAAATGCTCTCTAGGCATCTTCAGTGAACAAGGGACAGAGGCACTGCATCATGAGTTTATGCTCCATTGGTAAAGATTCAAACGATTTCCTGGTCATCCTCAATGTTCAGAGCACTTGACCAACTGTCTGGTTGATCTTAACAGCAAGCACATGTGAAGAATAAAAACGTAGAACTAAATTCAGAATTGTGATCAATTTTTAAGCTTGTCAAAGAAAGAATAGTAGTATTTTCTCATCTTATTTTTAGAATTTTATCACCATTTCAATCTTTTGTGATTGTTCGATGAGTTTATGTTAGAAAATATATATTTGAATAATAAAAATTAATAAATTCCACTCATAGGTCCTTCAAATTTTAGGCATAAATTTAAATTGCAATTTTCTCTCTCGGACGCTAATCAGTGTTTTTGAGTTATATATTTTTTGACCCTTTAGGTACGTTCTATCATCTCTCAAGAGGGTTTCTCTGGGTCAGATGGTTTGGGTGGGAAGCTATTTTTTGAAACAGTGATATATATATATATATATATATAAATATATATATATATATATATATATATATATATATATATATATATATATATATATATATATATAAAAGGCAATGTTTGTATGTTTGATGTTAGCTATAGGCGTCAACTCCTCTGGACCAATCAATTCCAAACTTAGCACAGGTACTATGTAGGCCTAAGCGGTGGTTTTGGCCAGGTTTGGGCCACCAGCGGCCTCAAGATTTTCCCAGACATTCAAAGAAAGTATTTAAACAACTTAACTCACATTAAACATAATGAAATTTGGAAAAGATAAATTTAAGATAATAGGTCAAGTTTAAGTGTGACAGAAACCCGCGCTAAGCGCCGGTTAATCTAGCTTGTATATATTTACCTTGAATAATGGAAACAAAGTTTTCCTTTGCTGAAGAAAAACTTTTTTTATCGCGTTTTCCATCTCTAGAATAACAACTAAGAACACTGTCCTTTAACAAACTTCTCAATATATTTACTATGGTCTTGTTGACATTTGAGTCTGACCTCTTACACAAGTAACGTATCTAAACAGGAACAATAATTTAAAAAATCCATTATCCGATAAGCTGTCTATTTAAAAAAAAATCAAGGAGTTCTGTGTATAAATGAAACAATTATATAGTGCATTGAAAACAAAACAGACCCATACACTAGTCTCTAATGGTAAAATATCTAAATCTAACTTTTAATGACAAAAAATCTTCAAAACTTTTTATTTTAATGTACATACTTTACATAATTCTGAATACACATACAAATAATATTTGAATACCTTTGAATACCTAACTGAAATATTAAAAACGTTTACTTACCAGAATAGTTCATTTTTCATTGTCACCATCTATCTCTATACTAAACCGTTCAAAATCAGCATCACTCTCAAGAAGATGACAATTCAAAAAATTGCTATCTGCATGCTGATGCTCATTTTGACATGTAACGACATGAGTACAATAATGTGCACAAGGAACATTATCTAAAAAACAATAAAAACTGCCTGGTAACATAAGATCAGATGCAGAGCAAATTATAAAACCATTTCTCCACCTGTAAATGCAGATGGAGAAATGATTTGTAATGTATTTTATTATGTAAAATATTTCAAAAATACTAACTTTGATTAACAAGAACTAAATTAAGATATAAAATTAATATTAAGATTTGCGATGATAAAAGATTAAACTGTCTTTGTTATAAAACAAGCCATAAAACAAAAATATTTTAATAATCAAAACCATCTCCAATAAAGTAATAAATTATAGTAAAAAGCAATTGCTCAATAATTTTTGAAGAACTATCTTCAACAAAATAAAATAAAGTAACTCACAAGAGATTGGTGTTGGAGTTTGAACAGAGTTTAAAAATAAAAATTCAGAAACTAGTGCTGATTTATCTGGAAATGAACGATAGTTATTAGATGAAGTGGCAGTTAGAATTAAATCTTCTAATTTCGTCTAAGGGTCGTAAAAATTCTTGGGTATCAAATATGCAATGAACATCATCCAGAAAGTTTTTTTTGTCAGTCTTGACTAGCTACATAAAAAATTAGAAAAATCAATCATAGTCCCAGCTATCAGAAAAATCAATCATAGTCCCAGCTACAGATATCACAAATGTTTATTAAAATTGTCAAATGATTAATCAGTCAACTGTTCTTGTTTAACAAAATAAAATAACTAGCTAACTACGATGCTGCAGTTTGAATTGATGAGAAACTGGTGATGGTGTATGAGAAATCAAGGTATTGTTTAAATAGCGGTTCGACTATTTGAAGTTATTCTTCTGATTTTTGATGGTGGTTAGGAAAACTCTTCACTGTTAAATCTGCTAGGGGCATATATAATTCTGCTACCATCTTCAGCTAAACCAAGATCAGATTTTTCCTCACCTAGTCGCTCCTTTGCCCTTGCTGATTTGAGAGTTACTACAAAAATAAAATTATAAAGATATTAAATTAAACTGCTTCATGCTTCAAAAACTAGGAAAATATGTCTCCTTTAGTCAGTTAAAATGCTTATTCTCACATTTTCAGTAAAAATACCTACAGATGTTACTGGACAACACTCGTATTTCATAGGAAATCCAGTTCGCACCTGGCTCTTCATGGTTTAGTTACATGTTTTGCAATTTCTTCCCTACCCTACAGTTCGTCCACAAAACACATCCCAAACCTTTAAACCATTTACCGGACACATATTATCATTATTAAAAATAACTACTGAACAAGACATCTGTAATGAAAATTTCAAATAAAACAAAATCTTTATTAAAAAAACATTTTAATTTAAATAAAGATAAAAAAAAGACCATATAAGAGTAGTACAATTGCAGCAAACAGCAAACTTCAAGAAGTAACATTCTGCAAACTTCAAGAAGTAACATTCTGCAAACTTCAAGAAGTAACATTCTGCAAACTTCAAGAAGTAACATTCTGCAAACTTCAAGAAGTAACATTCTGCAAACTTCAAGAAGTAACATTCTGCAAACTTCAAGAAGTTCTGCAAACTTAAACTTCAAAATAAAGAAATAACAAAATGTGTAAATGTGTAGTTCATAGTTTTACAATATATATTTAAAAAGCTCCACAAATAAATGAAAGCAATTGTAAGAAATGTATACATAAACACACAATCAAAAATACATGCTGTATATCATAAATAAACATGGAACAAATTACAAATACAGTATGATAATATAAATTTATTATCTTATTTGAAAAAATATATATAGAATTCTAAAATATAATAAATCCCAAATATCTGATAAATGGGATAACAGCAAAGGAAGAAGAATATGAGAGACAACAACATTTTATAACAATATCAGAAAATGGAATTGTATGCAAAGTGTTAATGAGACAACTAACTTTAAAAATAGATAATTTTAAACTTGCAAAAGGCATGTCATAAAAGTTTGTTTGCACAGTAAAACACCAAGCTAAGAATAAGGGATTATTAAAGTCTTCAACTAAGATATTAACTATTTGATAGCATTTTTGTCCTACTATTACTGAACTATCGTGCAAACCACTTGAAAACATTTGATTTTTGTTATGGCACACTTTATACTGCAAAAAATGGCCGTGATTTGGTAAAGACCTACCTTTGGTAAAGGCCTATGTTGAAGGGAAACTCCAAGGGTGTGAACTTTTCTAGAACGTTCAGATTTGTGATCAGCAAGATTAGAAGCTACTTACTGAAGCGACAAATATCCACTTCGAATTCTTTGTTTTAATTGACCAAGAGCATTTTCAAAGGGAAAAGCGCAAAAATTGCCAAGGAGTCTGAATTGTAAACAATCATTATGCAGATCTATAAGAGAATGCACATTATATGACATAAATGATTTTCCATACAAGACAACAGCCTTTGTAGCAAATATTTTGGCAACTCACCACAAAATTTACTAACATCATGCTCTAGTGGCCTACATAATAAAAATATGAAACTATGTAAAATAAGAAAATGTTCAAAAACTGGTTGACTAAGAATATCACACAAAACAATAGGCCCTGAATAAAAGAGAAATGATCGGAATTCTGTTGCCTTCCACTTTTTTATACTCTCCAATGAATGAGGCCTTCTGTTAAAATCTGATGGAAAGAATGATCAAACATGAATTAGCAGAGGTGATATTATTTTTAATGATTGCAAAAATAGGTTAACACTGAATGGTCCAGAACACAAAAAATTTAGAAGTCTTTGTACAACCCCCAGGCAGACAGAATGCATATAGTCATTTGGAAAAGTATTAATTGGATGAATAGGAATTTGCACAACGTTATGATGAATATTTTAACTTTTTTTACTAGAAGTGGCCAAAATGATATTTCTGAATTATGATAGATTGGAAGACCATCAATATTAAATTGCAAACAGATAATAAATGGGTTCGAAACACTCCATGTTTGAAGAAAAGTTTCAACATCAATATATAAAAATTCACTATTAGTTACAGTTCTTTTTGTTGCAGATTTTGAATTTAATAATGCTTTTCAACACTTTGGTAATTGAGGATGATAAGGTTTTAAAATACATAACAATTTGTCCATTGTTTGCAAAAGATGTATTGTTTTTAATAGCACAATCCTGTAACTTAAATGTGCAACTCAAATTCACTTGCGTTTTCGCCTCCAGAATCACTACTGGTAGAAACTTTATTGCATAAAGAATATAATGGAGACTCATAATTTGAAACAGTTTCAAAATTAGAACAATCAAAATGGACGTTTAAGCTTTCAGATTTCTTGAGGAAGACATTTTATATATAATAATATTAAAATCATATATATATATATCTTATAATATAATAATAAAGTATTATACATACATATATATTTATATATACACATGCATATATATACATATATATATGTATAAATTATGTTAGTGTATTCTACATATATATATATATACATGTATACATATATATATATACATATATATATATATATATATATATATATATATATATATATATATATATATATATATATATATATATATATATATATACACATATATATATATATATATATATGTATATATGTATATATTGTATATATGTATATATATACACATATACATATATATATACATATATATATATATATGTATATATATACACATATATACATATATGTATATATGTGTATATATATATGCATATATATATATATATATATATATATATTTATATATACATACATACATATAAACATACATATGTACACATAGAGAGTGTAAAACAGGATTTAAATATATTGGCTGTTTTCTTCAATTAAGGATATTATTTGCATTTAATGCTTATTATATTTTTATAAATAGTTTTAAGAAAATTAAAATATAGAAAATTACAGTAGATTAATAAGATGCTACTGCTATATATATATATATAAAACTAATTTCCTAAAACTTTATATATATAGCAATAAGGTCCTATTGCCTTGCTGATTACCCTTTTTAACCTATATATTACCCTATATATATCTTATTACCCTGTTTTAACCTATATATTATATAACACTATTGTTATTATTGCAATGATGAAAATTAAAGTTATAATTTTACGTAATTTTAGTTGAATTGTATGAAAACTTCCAATGTCATTGTTTTTTATTAAAAATTGCTTTATATATTAAATTAAATAATTTAAAATTGAATATTATTTGGTTAAATACTCACTGATATAGTATATTTGCTGGGAAAAAAATAACACTCCTCGAGTCATTTATAAAAAAAGACCGTCTAAACATTTTGCAAACATTTTTACCGCAAATAAATTTTGTGTAAGTATTTTAAAATATGTAAAGATAGGTGTTTTACCCTTTGGATATTATTTGTTAGTTTAATTAAGTATTAAAACGTAAACATACAGAATAAGAGGTACGTATTATTAAATACGTCCTACATATGTAAATTTATGTATCTTATGTATTATTATGAGCAAATACGCATTTAGTACGTATAATTTTGTTTGGGAATATATATTATACTATTATAACGCAGTAATTATAAACTTAATTAAAATCTATTTTAAAAGCATAAATATAAATTAATTCTTTAAAAGTAAACTCATAACCTAATAACAAGCATATCATAACATAAAACCTATAAACAAGCATATGTTACAGCAACAAAAAAACTGGCCTCCTAATTTTTGATGTAAAAACCTACAAACCCGGCCATGTAATTTAGTAGGCAATGGTTGATGTTTAATAATCCATTCAACAAACTTTCTTTGCTGTGATTGGTCATTTAGCTTCAGTTGTTGTTTTAATTAAATTTTGTGCACAAGGAGACACAAATCATTCTTCAACTACATTAAAAATGCTTTCTTTAATTACAATGGCGGTATCATCAAATTTGCTTTAATACATATAAATTTACCCTGTTTAACTTGATTATAAATACATGACTTCTATATAAAGCATCTATTGAAACATTTTTATCATCAACAAAGTTAAAAGAATATGAATATTTATGTAATTCAAAATTCAAGTATAAAATAAAATGAGTTTACAATTTAACTTATTTCAAAGTGACTTTACCATTTAACTTATTTCAAAAAGAAAATTTCTTTTTTTCTCCCGTTTTACATAAAATTTATTTGATAAATATATGAAAAAAACTATTGTCTTTTCTGCATCATTATGGTTGTAATAGCTCCGGTAATTTCATTAATCGTCCTGTTTTGTCCGAAATACTCAACAAAATTTCCTTCAGGATTAATAAGATACATAATAATGGTATGATCAACCTAAAAAAATAAAGTAATATACAAAAACTTATTTAAAGACTAAAAATAAACAAAATAACAACAACAACAAAAAAAAATAGTTTTCACTCACAATATAATCATCGTCTTCGTCTTTGGGACCAGCAGAAAAGTAAACACGATATGCTTTACAAACTTTTTTAATTTGATCGTCTGTACCAGTTAGTCCAATAAAACGCTTATGAAAATCTAAAATTAAAATCTTTATCTATTTTTATCTTTTTATACATTTATCTCTCTATATATATACTTTATTATATAATAATAAATGTAACATCTTTTAACATCGGGTCATGATAAAAAAGTCTCACGCTGAATAATAGTAAGCTGTTATTAACTTTTCAAGCTTCTTACTTAAAATTTACATGAACTTCGTAAAGAAAGTAAATGAGGAGTAAATTTAAAAATATATACAATATATATATATATATATATAAAGGCAGCGTATAACTATCTTTTTAAATATATTTTAGATATAATAATATATTACATTATTTCGTTGACCTATTGTGGTCAGCGTCATCAGGTAATGAAAAAAACGTTACAAAACAACATAAAACCAACCGTTTAAAAAAAAGACATTAAAAAGCATAAAATATAAAAACCAATCAAATAATAAAATAGTGACGTCAGTTAAATTTTTGTCAAAATTGGTCCCTAAGTTTTTGTTTTCACACTATCCCCGTCATCTCTATTTAGAACAGTTTGCCCAATACCTATCTTGTGTCAAATTCTTGCTTTATTTTAACAAAATAAACAAACACAGGTAGAGATTCTTCGACAAAACTGTTCTAAAATTCTAACTAGTTCTTTAAAACTAAAATTAAAAGATAATTTCACAAAACAACAACGCTTTTCTTTACAAAACCTAAAAAAGCATTCACACCTAAAGATATATCCATTTGACAAAGGAGCAAGTTTTGCTTTATTAAACGAAAATGAAGCAAAAGATAAATTAGAAGAACAAATAAAAAATAGTAAAGTTATTGATTACGACTCAACACCCACATTCACCACTAAATTTCAAAAACAATGCCGCTTACTTTAAAAAGTATCCATCAGATTGTGTTCCATCTAAAATCTATGGAATAGTAAAAGCTCACAAACCAGAAAAAACCCAATGCGTCCTGTTGTTTCCACTATTAACACACCATCTTATCGAACATCAGAGTATCTGGTTAAAATCATTCAACCAACATTAAATAAAAATACAATTCGACTAATTAATTCAAGTAGTTTTGTCAACGATGCTAAAGAATGGAAGATAGACCCTATTGAAATTCAAGTTTCATTTGATGTAGTAAATTTATATCCATCTGTACCGATCGATGAAGCAATACCAGTTATTATTAGCATATTGAACGATGATTTAGAGGATTTAAAAACTAGGACTAAATTAACTCTTTTAGATATACACCAGTTTATTGAACTTTCACTAAGCAAGTGTTACTTTTTATATGAAGATAAAATCCGAGTTTTACCTAATTCAGGTCCAATTGTTTTATCGTTAATGGTAGTCATGGCTGAAGCATTTTTGCAAAATATAGAAAAAAAAGTCCTTAATATAGCCTTTGTTTATTCACTCCAACCAATAACTTACAAAAGATATATAGACGATACCCATGATCGCTTCGGTTCGAAAAAAAAACAAGAACTGTTCCTAAAAACTTTAAATGAACAAAACCCCTCCATAAAATATACTGTTGAACTTGAAAACGGAAAAAAACAACTTAATTTTTTAGATATATCTATTACAATTACAATGAATGGATTTTATGAATTTCAAATTCACAATAAGGATGCGATAACCAATGTTCAAATAAAACCGAACTCTAACATCAACCCAAGCATAATTACTGGCATCTTTGTAGAGCAAAACAAGTCTGCTCTCAAAAACACCTCTTACAAGAAATTGATTTCCTCATAGAAATGTTTATATTTTAAATGTTTGATTGAAATATTTTTGATTTCCACATTTTTAGAAAACAGCTATAACAATAGTAATCTTATTAAAGTAACTAAAAACTATTTAGACCACATTTTAAAAAATACTACATCTAAACAATTAAATAAGCAGTTTGTTAAACTACCTTGGATACCTTGGATTATTGGCCCTAAACTCCGAAGAAAGTTTAAAAAACAAAACATCAGAGTTATATTTACTTCACCTCCCAATTAAAATAACATACTATGCAACAAAACAAAACTACCACCGAACTCGAATCCGGGTGTTTACAAGCATAAATGCTCATGGGGAAGTATATATATTGGTGAGACCAAAAAGAAAATCATTTCAAGAAGTGCGGAACACCAAAGAGCCTGTAAAAATCAAAAATTGTTGAGTTCAGGAGCCACGGAACATTCTAGAACATGCCGTGGTACTTTTGATTGGCTGAATCCTAAAACCTTGGCAGTCATTCCAGAATACAGGATAACAAAAGTTAAAGAATCAATGGAGATAAATAAAGCAAGAATTTGACACGAGATAGGTATTGGGCAAACTGTTCTAAATAGAGATGACGGGGATAGTGTGAAAACAAAAACTTGGGGACCAATTTTGACAAAAATTTAACTGGCGTCACTATTTTATTTTTCGATTGGTTTTTATATTTTATGCTTTTTAATGTCTTCTTTTTTAAACGGTTGGTTTTATGTTGTTTTGTTACATTTTTTTCATTACCTGATGACGCTGACCACAATAGGTCAACGAAATATTGTAAATATATTATTATATCTAAAATGTATTTAAAAAAATAGTTATACGCTGCCTTCTTTTTGTAGTGAGAAAAAATTATTTGGCAAAAGGTTTTGATATTATACTAACTTGAAAATACTAAAAATCATTTAAAAATTTTTAGAAAATTTTATTAAAAAAATTAAATAAAAATATAAAATAATATATATATATATATATATATATATATATATATATATATATATATATATATATATATATATATATATATATATATATATATATATATATATATATATATATATATATATATATATATATATATATAATCAACATAATTTTATATGATAAATACATATATACTTATTATAAATTGTTTAGAAAATTTTCTTGAAAAAATTGAATTAAAATACAAAGTTATATATAAAATATATATTTTACACACTGTGCAAAACAATTTTCCAATTGAAATTATGTATTCAATTATATATATATATATATATATATATATATATATATATATATATATATATATATATATATATATATATGCCGTTATGTTTTTTTCATACAATCATAATGGTACATTATTGAACATAATGGTAGTTAATTGCTATATAACACAAAATCTGGCATTATGTAAGCGTTATGTTTGAAATAATTATCCGTTATGTTTACTAATTTTAAAGTTAATTTTCAAGGTAGTAACTTTAAAGTTTGTTAAAATATTTTTTTAACTTTAAAATTTATTAAAAAAAAAAAGTCATAGTGGTAGTAGTAGTAATGCGGTTGTTAGAAAAGTAAAAACAAACTAAATTATTGCTATATTTTTCATGGTTATGTCTCCCTCTGTTATTTGCTCTTGGTGGAATTGTGATAAGAGGAACACACACAAACATATATATGTATTAACAATTTTAAAACAATTGTTAATACATATATATATGTGTGTGTTATAAAAGTTCTTATAAAAACAGAGCAATAATAAATAGAGACTAAATAAAAATAAATGTATATATGTGTGTGTATATATATATATATATATATATATATATATATATATATATATATATATATATATACATATATATGTATATATTTATGTATATATATATATATAAATATATATATATATATGTGTATATATATATATATACATATATATGTATATATATATGTATGTATATATATAATTATTCATATATATATATATATATTTATATATATATGTATATATATATATAAATATATATATATACATATATATATATGTGTATATATATATATATATATATATATATATATATATATATATATATATATATATATATATATATATGTATATATATATATTTATATATATACATATATATATATATATATATATATATATATATATATATATATGTATGTATGTATATATATATATATATATATATATATATATATATATATATATATATATATATATATATATATATATATATATATATATATAGTTAAATTAGAGGTTGAATATATTACTCTAAAAGCAAATCACTCTCAACAGCCATAATTAACATCTCCAGGTTTGACCACAACTCTTAACTGGGCAACCGCAGCAAAGCATGGTTCAAAAGCCAATAAAGCAACTATCACAGCAGTCAACGATAATGGCAAAATTGTAGAAACAAAATCTAAAAGAGCTATTGTTCTGACAGTTGGAGTAAGAAAGCTTCATCTACATTGTTTTTTATAACTTCTGATGCATTCTTGGTTGATATATCAAAAATTTCTTCAAGATTAGCCTGAAAATTCCTTCTTTTACTTGATAGCAGTCAAATTTTGATCCTCTGTGTTTTTTCAGCAGCAGATAATTATTACAAAGTATTTTTAACTTTTTTTCCGCATTACCAATTCTTTGAGTTGGTATTCTTTCTCTCTCGCATATAACAAGAGCTGATTAAATTAAAATATTTTTTTTCACTTCTTATTTCTCTTTTAAATAGTGGAAAAGCAACTTTCCAAGTACATCTTCTCTTGAGTGAAGTCTGGCAGTCAACAGATTTTGTGTAGGTTTACCAACAAGCCACACCTCAGCAGAAGATCTAGTGGTTTCCATATTGTTAATTTATAAATAGAGCAGAAAGCACATGTTAACAAAAAACATTACATAAAAAAATACTTTACAGGGGTTAAATGGTATTAGATATAGAGGGTATTAGATATGGGTGTTAGAAATGGATATGGGTGATAGATATGGGTGATAGATATGGGTGTTAGATATGGGTGTTAGAAATGGTATTAGATATAGAGGGTATTAGATATGGGTAGATATAGAGGGTATTAGATATTAATGGTATTAGATATAGAGATTAGATATAAATGGTATTAGATATAGAGGGTTAAATGGTATTAGATTGGCTGGTTTTGAAATTTCAATTCATTATTAGTTCATTAGTATATTAAT
This sequence comes from Hydra vulgaris, assembly GCF_038396675.1. Taxonomy (NCBI): domain Eukaryota; kingdom Metazoa; phylum Cnidaria; class Hydrozoa; order Anthoathecata; family Hydridae; genus Hydra; species Hydra vulgaris. Next base: position 32,773,802 of record NC_088925.1, on the reverse strand, counting down.
ATTCTTGCAATAAAATTACTAACAAATTAACTTGGTTAATTTATCTTATAAAACATGGCAACCCTTAAAATTGCTTCTATTAGTCTAATTTTTGGTACAGATGATCCTAGGTGATATATAAACACAGGCAACCTCAAGGAGAATGTTTTTTGTGACATAAATTCTTTTGTATTTCAATGTCAATCACCCAAATATATATATATATATATATATATATATATATATATATATATATATATATATATATATATATATATATATATATATATATATATATATATATACACTTTTAAAATGTATTCTCCAAAATAGAGTGCTCAATGTTCTTAAAAGAACAGAGAAAAATAAATTAGTAGAAAATTACTTAACAAAAAATTTTCATTTAACACTGTAAGTCATGATAGAGATACTCATGATATCAATGTGCTCAGGTAATTAGTCGTAATAAGCTGCAGATGGTCTGAAAAAAAAATTATGATCTGAAACTTAATAAATAAAACAATAATAAAATAATAAGCCCATCCTGCTGCTCTGGAGATGATGCTGTGGAGGATAAAAAAAAAAGTTGCTGGTAGCTAGCAAAAACTTTAAAAATTTATTTAACAATTAAAAGTCTTTTTGGGTATATATAGTTTTTGCTATAAATATATACAGCCAGATTGAAAAAATAGAAAATGTGTTGTGTTAAGGGGCAGATTTGAACCCTCACAAAACAACACTGATGACAGCGCATTAAACCACTGAGCTATAGAAATTTGGCATGTATAAGAAAAACAAACCATATTATAGATCTCTTGTACCTATTGCAACTAATCAACACTTTGCAAGCAGGTTCTCTAAATATACACAGCTTTATTGAATAGCAATAAAGATGCACTTATATATATAAACAAATATGTTATATGCAAATGTAAAAAATCCACTTATATAACGTTTATACTGGATCAAGTCAATATAAAAAAACTTTTCTAATAATTATTGGTTGAGCTCAGTACTTTCCGGCTAGACATACTTATCAATAACTCAAAAAATACTTTTTTTTATAATGACGTTCTATATATATATATATATATATATATACATAGATATATATATATATATATATATATATATATATATATATATATATATATATATATATGTATATATATATATATATATATATATATATATATATATATATATATATATATATATATATATATATATATATATATATATATATATATATATATATATATATATATATATAGATATATATATATATATATATATGAGTAAAAAACACTTATCTAACTTTTCTCTTCTACTTTAAGGTTCACCATTGCTTGATCATCAGGAACTCTTCCTGATGATCCAGCAATGGTGAAACTTAAAGTAGAAGATAAAAGTTAGATAAGTGTTTTTTACTAATTTATTATTGCTCTGTTCTTTAAGAACATTGAACACTCTATTTGTAAAATGCACTAACATAATTTACACATATATATATATATATATATATATATATATATATATATATATATATATATATATATATATATATATATATATATATATATATATATATATATATATATATATATATATATAAATTATGTCAGTGTATTCTACAAATAAAGTGCTCAATGTTCTTAAAGAACAGAGCAATAATAAATTTGTAAAAACACTTATCTAATTTTTTTCTTTGAAAGCATGTTTCTCCATCAGTAGCTGATATATATATATATATATATATATATATATATATATATATATATACATATATATATATATATATATATATATATATATATATATATATATATATATATATATATATATAAATATATATATAAATATATATATATATAATTGTATGGTGTTTTACTAATACTATCAATTTATCAGTCTAAAATAAGTAAACAATTGAATGTTCAATTATATTATTCTTAATTATATATTCTCCATCAACTGATCACTTCTCTAAAGCTATCAGTTTATGGAGAATTAAAAGCAATTAATTGCAAAAAACTAAACTTTTATGTACTAACTACAGACCTATTTCACTTTTATCTAACATTAATAAACTTATGTATTCTAGAATGTACTCTTAATCTTCTTAATCTAAAATCTTCTTAACTTTTTTTAACTGTTTAAATGAATTTTAATTTGGTTTTCGTTCAAAACATTCTACCTCCATGCAACTGAAAAAATCAGGAAAGCTCTTAACACTGGTAATTTTGTTTGTGGTATTTTTATAGATTTACAAAAAGCTTTTGATACCATCGATCATAACATTTTGATTTCTAAATCAGAACACAATGGTATTCGTGGTGTTGTAAATGACTGGTTGCAATCTTATCTTACAGATCGGAAACAATTTGTAAGTATTAATGGTTATAATTCTACTAATAAATCTGTTGTGTGCGGTGTTCCTCAAGGTACTGTTCTTGGTCCTCTTTTGTTCTTAATTTTGTTTAAGATAAAGAAAAGACAATAAAGGTGTTTAAAGTAAACACCTGTATTTAGGAGAGAAAAAAAACATTTTTAAAATCTGTGATAAGCTCTTCGTATATGGAAATGGCGCTCCTGTTGTTTTTTTTGCACTTAAATACATAAAATAAGGAATGAATACATAAATGATTGGTGTGGAATAGAAAAGTATAGAAATAGTTGTTTGGTAAAGAGGAAAGACTTGAATTTTACAGGTCAGGACAGCTAGGATATATATATAAGGAAAAAGATAAGGTTGATGTGGAGTTGACTTGAAAAGATTTTAAAATATTTTTATGGTTAGCATTTATTTATTTATTTATTTTAATTAGTATTTATTATAATTGTCATTTAGAAATAGAGTATGGAAGTATTTTCTTCAATCATATTGTCCTATAAGAAAAGTGGTTTCATTACTGAAAGAATCAAGACAATCTGGATGACAAATTTTGTATGATTTTATGAGCCACAAAGGAAAAGAAGAACTGTTCTACTAAAAGAACAATCACTGGATAACAGCAGGATACCACTCAAAATACAAATTTATGGTTGCTATGTGTTCCTAAGAGAATGCATCAAAAAGAGACAAGAACACATAAAGCAAATTGAGAAAGAAGTAACAAATTTATGGCAAAGGAAATTAAATTTTCCACATTTATCAATTTATCGAAAACTTATGCAAAACTGGACTAAGTGGTGAAGACGTTTAACTTAAAAAAGAAATGAAAATCCTACATTTAAAAAACTAGTCATTGCACTTTGATAGTAAACAAATTAGTCACAGAGAACGTTGAAAAATAAACAAAGAGAAGTTACAAGCACTAGATTTACCAAACATAAAAAAAAGCAGATACAGTTGTTTAAAGGCTGACACTATGAATGTAAACACAAGAAGAAGGATTGAGATTGTCAGTCAGTTACCGAGACATTTCACTGAAAAAAATGGAAGAACCACAATTCATTGGTTGTCATGTTCTTGACCTTAGCGTAGTAATGGAAAAGAACTTGGACAAACAGCTCAGGAAGAATTTCATGAATGGTAAAGAAGTGAGTACTGAAACAGTAGGATGGCATGATGATATAAAATTTCTATTTCATATAACTTGGATATTCTATTTTTTTGAAGAACCTGGAGTATTTTATTACAGTTAAGTTTTAGAAAATACCTAGGTTAAATAACTCAAGATGGAATTCCCGAGCAATACTAGCTCTTTTTGCATTTATTGATTTACCAGTGAGAAGAGACTCACCAGTGAGATATATATAAATTTTAAGGTTTCGTATTTTAATCCCATCAAAACAAGCGTTTTACATTTTAATCATTACATTGTAACATATTCCATATTTCATACATGCAAATTCGAATTAAGCATTCTGATTGACTTAAAATACATTTATAATCTGTTTTAAAAGACGTTTGCTTTTCTAAACGACATTAATAACAGTTTTGTAATTAACATAACAAAATTTTTCATTACAAAGCAGCAAAACAATAAGCAAGACATGGGTGCAAAAACGATGTAATTACTTTTTCACAAATTGTTCAGGAGAAAGAAAAAACTTAATATTTTTGAAACTTTAATATTGCTCGGCAAGTTCTTTTACTTTAGACACTTCACTGGTATTGCTCCTGAATAAAGTTGAACATTATTATTTAGTTAAGTCAGACAGGCTCTACATTTTTAAAGAAAAATCTTCTTTCAAAATACCGCTGGCTAAACAGCTGCATTGCACAATTTTTTTAGTAATTCATTACACGCTTAGACAAGATCAAAACTTTTCTTTGCATTTATTAATTATTTATAATGTGGAAACTTTTTTTTTGAACAAATGAGAGAAATAGCTACTACAGTTCAATCTCTTGGTTCATCTGTTTCTTTTGGTCTCAGATCTTGGTTTACTGACACAACATCTGTTTCTTTTGGTCTTAGCTCTTGTTTTACTGACACAACAGTAAACTTGTGACATCTGTTTCTAACTAGAATAATTCAATCTTCTAGTAAAAATTTTCATTCCCTTTTCCTTCTCAATCAAACCAAAACTTTGGTTGCAAGGTGAGAAACTGTATCTTGGTTCTGGATATTGATGTATTATATTTTTAAATTTTCCAGTATGAACTAAAGCGCATAAATAGCTAGCAAGAGTTTGATTTTTATTTTGTGAACTACAGTTGTCTGAAGGTAGAACTTTTACAGTTGTCTGAAGGTAGAACTCTTACAGTTGTCTGAAGGTAGAACTCTTACAGTTGTCTGAAGGTAGAACTCTTACAGTTGTCTGAAGGTAGAACTCTTACAGTTGTCTCAAGGTAGAACTTTTACAGTTGTCTCAAGGTATAACTCTTACAGTTGTCTGAATACAGATAGAGCTCTTTGACTGATGCAGCAAGAAAATTTTTAATAAAAAAATGCAGGAAACTCACAATATTATTTTGTTCTTTTTTGGCAACCGTTTCATCATACATACAGAAATAAGACTTTTCAGAACTGGCTAAAAACATGCAAATATTATACACCCAAAGCTGATGTTTGAAAAAAACATTGCCGTTTGTCAAGTAAGGGAGAGGCATGTTTTGCTGATAATAAAATGTTAGCAACTCTGTTTGATTATTACTTCTCCTAATCTCAACAAAATCTGTTTTTCATTTGTGTGTAGTAGAATTGGGCTTTTATTTCATGTATATCTTTCTCATGTATATCAGTACAAAACACCTTCCTAACCTCAGCATATTCTTCTGGAGCAATAAGTTTCTTCCATCACCCACAAGTCTGGCATCAGATTAAGGCAGTATCATATCAAGGCTCTCCAAATGAGTAGTTAAAACGTGTTACAAAGTGAGGACAAAAATAATTATATGTAACTATCGACTTTAAAATATCTTGCTTATTTTCCTAACAGTTATAAACAGCAGGCTTATATATTTGCAGATAGAGTTTTTTTTTTTGCATATTCATCTCAGGATACAAAAACTGCAATGTCTTCAGGTATCATCTTGACAGTTTTTGTATTCGCCATACATGTATCTTGGAGCAGGAGCATGTTTTTGCAGCTGTTTAACAATATGTTAACCCTTAATATGTCAATCTTATTTTCCACTCACACCATAAATTGAACAAAAAGCAATTTTGCATGCCTTCATTGTTTCCTTTACCACTTTTATTGTATATATACAAGAACATGAATGCTTTGGGCCATCACCAGACTTAGACATACATTTTTCAACTACTTTCATTAGAACTTGTCCTCTATCCTGTTTTTCTTTCTCACCAATATTGTTAAAAGTCTGTAAAAGCATCAACTTTATATTCTGTGAAATTTTATTAAAATATTTTGCCCTAATTTTGCAGAGCCTCCAATTTTACTCTCTCATTTAACAGTTTTTATTTTATTCTCAAAACCCATTTAAGTCTTTCCTTCAGGTTTCTTTTTTTTTTTGCAAAATTTTTTTCCAGAGATTAGGATTTTTGAGGCATTTCTAATAAGTAAAAATGTCTGCACTAGCATTCAAGACAGAAACGTTATTTACATTAGGTCCATTATTTTTGAGGACAAAATCAGTAATATTATCTGAATCATTTAATATACTGTCACATTCATTATAAAAAGCCATATTGTTACTTTTATTAAACATGATCATTTAAGTACAGTACTTGAAAATAATAATAACACTATACTAAAATACAGTATATGACAGGAAGAAACTAAAAATATCTTGTATATCTTTCAAAAGTAAAAAATATCATGTATATCTTTCAAAAACAAACTTAATATTTAATCAAAGCATAAAAGTGTAGAATTGTTATTTAATTTTATTGTATTTTTATATTTATAATTGTAATTTTATTGTATTTTTATATTTATAATTTATATTTAGAATTGTAATTTTATATTTATTTGTAATTTAGAATGTTAAAATGAAACAATAAACTGTTAAATGCCTTAAAAACTACATATTAATTCTCCAATTTAGAAACTTTGAATAAAAAATAACAATAATAACATTGTTTGAAATTTTGACGTACGCATTTATAGTAAATTTAAATTTTTGATTTGTGGGTGACCTTTTTCAACAAGAAAATAAAATGAATGTTTTTTTCTTTACTTTAGTACAAATATTCATTGATTTATGAACCAGGAACATAAGGTCACAAAAAAGTCATAACCCCGATATATATATATATATATATATATATATATATATATATATATATATATATATATATATATATATAAACATTCATTTTATTTTCTTGTTGAAAAAGGTATTTAGGGTTCTTGTTGAGAAAATCTTCGCATCTTTAATTGCCAATCTTCAATTGTCTTTGAATTTGATGGTGACATAATTGTTTTACATACTCAAATTTACTCTTTACTTGTAGATATTTTGAAATGAATTACTTTACTCTTTACTTGTAGATATTTTGAAATGAATTACTTTACTCTTTACTTGTAGATATTTTGAAATGAATTGCTTTACTCTTTTGAAATGAATTATTATGAATTATTTGAAATGAAATATATTATTTTTTGAAAGATCAATGAATATCAAAATCTTTATATTTTTTGAAAGATCAATGAATATAGAATGATGTGTAACTTTTTTTTTGATATCATTAAGGCCACATGGGTTTCTTGAGCATTAAAATCAAATATATCAAAAATTGCCTAAACTTATTTAAATTGATAAATACAGGTATTTATAAATAATTTTTTACCTTTCTGATCATTCTATTGGATTCGCCACTCCTTAAAATAGCCAGGTACAAATTTTTAAGAAAAATGATTAAATATTTTTTAAGTAATGTAACCTGAAACCTCTGAATAAACTTTGCAATTCTGAAGGTACAAGAGGAGCCTGACCAACATCTGTTAAAAGTAAAATGATCATATTTCAGGACCTTCTTGGAGCCTGAGGCTAAAATTTTCAAGGAATTCTTATTTTACTAAGTATTTTTAAACTGTGTAAAAATCAGCAAAATCTGAGATATATTACCCAGAAAATTCCAGAACTGAAAATCATCAGCAAAAAAATTTTTTTGACGATGATTTCCAGTTCAGAGCTTTTAATAAAATTTTCCTTTTGCTTGATTATAAAGTTTTTAATTTAGTCACAAAGTTTAATAACTGAATGCAACATTAAAAATGTCAAATTCCACCAATCAGATATGTCTTGCTTTAATTTGTAAATTGAAGATTTACCTTCAGGATTTTCATATTATTTAAGTCAACATAGCGAACTAGCTGAGCAGGAAGTTTATTACCATGTTTAAAGAAGTCAACCAAAAAAATAATAGTTATAAAAAATATAGTTTCCTATATTTTTTTTTAAATTATGAAAACGCAATGATTTTCTTTAGTTGATGGCTCATTCTCTTTTACAAGTACATTTTTAACAATTAAGTTTAATATGTGACAAAAACATGTTATGTACAATTTACTCATTAGATGTTCTAGACTATGTTTGATATTAGCAGGAATGTCACTACTTGTTGAAACTGTTTTATCTTTTATTTTTCATTTATTTAGAGTTTATTTATTTATGATTCTCTCCTTTAAATAAAAGTTAGTATGAGCTTTTGGGCTAAAATTTTTGCTTAATGCAATGTGAATTAAACAAAATCTTAATCAATGTGAATCTTAAACAAAAATTGAATAATCTGTTGTTAAGTGGCAAAGTTCAGCTTACTTTGAAATTTATTTGGCACTATCTTATACAAAAACTTTTCTCTAGTAGGCAATCTGGCTTTTTTCTAGTAGGCAGTCTAGGCTTTTTCTCAAGTAGGCAATCTGCACTTTTTATCAAATAAAGCTATTCTTTTGATAAAACATTTATTATCAACAATTAAAAGTGGTTGACCTGTTTAAAGAACAAAGTTACACATTTAAATCTCTATACTTACTTAAATACTTCTGCAAATTTAAACAATAAAAATAAGAGTTTGCAACTTTGATAAATGACCAGTTGTTGTACATGGGAGTTTAGACTCTTTATCATTAATACAATGGTTACTATGCAATTGATTTGCCATTGAGCTGGTATTTTTATTGTATTTTAGCTTCTGTTGCAAGTTTAGTTTGTTAATGTTTCTTTATATTTAAACGTGGTTATTGTAGAGTCTATGTTATTGTAATTCCATACTTTATTTTTATAAATATTGAGTGGCAAATAAGCAGCTGTGGCGCAGTGGTAAAATTCTTGCCTAAGAAACAAGGGATTCATGGTTCTTACCGCACCTCTGGGAAAATTTAGGGATGGTTAGGAAGAAGGCGTGAGCTTCCAATTAAATGCTCATCTGCAGTGCTCTGTGATAAAACCGTAAGGACTTCTTGGGGAGACTAAATAAAATTAAAAAAAATTATAACATTTTGTTTCTACCATAAAAAAAAATTATATTAAAATTAATAGTTGAAGGAATAAAATAACTCTATCGTTTATCTTGCTCTTATGTCATATGACAGTTAAGTGCATTCACACGAGAATTCCTTTGTGCAAAAATAATTAGTATTTTTTTTGCACAAAGGAATTTTTTTTGTTTTCAGAGTCTTAATACTTTATTTAAAAACAAAGTATTAGGGCACTGAAAAATTTTTTTAAAGAGCCCACATTTATTGCTATTAATTATTTCAAAATTATACTATTATTGCAAAAATATTATTGTTTAGAAATTATTGTTATTACAATAAACTCTATAACAAAAAATGCAATATTTCAATCTAAAAAAAGTTGTCAAAGAGCTATTTCTTCTGTAAATAAACTCTCATAAATAGTTTGTTAGAATATACTCAATTAACTAAATTAAATGACTGCATAAAATACTTCTTATTCTGTGAGTGGGATAGTCAGAAGAGAAGACAAAAACATACTGGAACTAAAGTAGCTTCTAGAACAAAAATTTTTCAAAAACAACAATTTAATTAAAGACAAAGTCAAAATAATAAATATAATTAAATAATGAAAACAACCTTTAAGATACTGCCTAATATTTTCTGGAGAATCTCTATGAGGATCAACTGTTATGTAAATTGGTTGAATGAGAGGAAGACCTTGTATTGATTCTATGTAAAACGCAAATATAAAATATTAACACCCAAGTTAAAAAAACTAAAATGAATAATATTTTATAAATTAAAATAATTAAAAAAAAACTTTAAAGTAAAATAATAAAAACCTATTTTTTCAATAATAGTTGTCATTTTTTCTAGTTGATCGGGACATATATCAGGACAATGGCAAAATCCAAAATAAATAAGCAGCCATTGGCCAATGAAATCTTTATTAGTAACTAAATTTCCTTGCGTATCCATAAGCTCAAATGAACCACCTATACTTGCTTTGCCAATTGACATTTTTTGAAGTTTTTCTTGTTCTAAAGTTTTTAAAATAGCAGATTTGATTCATGTTAATTGAAAATTAGCTTTACATTAAACATTTTTTTTTTTAATAGTTTTAACGAGCAACTTCTTTACCACTGCTTACAAAACTAAAAAATATACAAAGACAGCAAAAAATATACAAAGAGAGCAAAAAATATTCAAAGAATCAAGAATACTAAATGGTTGTAAGTTATGTATAAATATGTATAAATATGCAATTGAGAAAGACAACATTCAACCCAGAAATTGCAAAATGTAACTATGGTTTTATTGAACCCACAGTTTATGCTCCTTGTATGTTACAAGCTTAATCTTAAATAATTTTTCTTAAACATTTTAATGTTTTTAGTTACTGAACTTTTTAAATTAAAATACAGTACAACCCAAAAAGCTGTTATCAAACATTAAATGACAATATATTTCTTCAAATTCTTTTACATAAATTGCTTCGAAATACTAAATCCATTTTTGTTTAAAATACTAAATCTATTTTTGTTTTTCATGTCCGATCTATCTTTTTGCAATGAAAGCAACCAATCAAGTTGAAAAACAACATAATTTTTCATAACAAGATAAATGAAAAAAAACATGCAAATAAACAACAATTGCATAAAAATAAAGGTGCCAAATATAATACAGAGTAAAATTAGGTTTGCAGCACAAATATTAAATTTATCAGAGAACATAATTTAATCAAAAAAACATACTTGGGCAATATATGCATTCTAAAATTACTTCCAATAGCCTAAAATGATTAAACATGCACTAAGCAACTATTTACAATGACGTATAAAATCTATGCAATATTTACATCTATCCATACACCTTATGTTTCTAAATTGCTAACCTCAAAATACATCTTTTGTTTGTAAACTTTCTCAAATATTTAAAAAATATGATAAAGGTATAATAAAAATACATAAAAACTTTAAATCTAACGAAAGTCTTCTTTAAATTAATTCAAACTATTTAAAAAAAAACCTTTCTTTTTTTCATCTTTCAGCCATTTTACATATTGCATAATACCACCACCAGCAACAAGAAGCACACCCAATGATGCCCAAGTAATTGGTCCTTGTCGAGCAGATTTTCTTAATGAAAACTGTCTAAGTTGCTAAAGAAAAAATGTTTTTGGTTTCATTTGAAGGTTAATAGAAGTTAATTTGAACTAAATAACTATTTTTATTTTTATATTTAACAATGAGAATGCTGTATGCAAAATACATAAAAAAATCTCTTAAAATTTAACAATGAGAATGCTGTATGCAAAATACATAAAAAAATCTCTTAAAATTTAACAATGAGAATGCTGTATGCAAAATATATCAAAAATCTCTTATTTAAGTGAGAAATAAAAAACTTTTTACCATATAAAAGTAGAAAATTTAATAAAAATTTAATTATTGAAATAACATCAAAAACCAAAAAATATCATTGATAGAAGCACAGAAAATTAATTTCTTAAAGAAAAACCAGGTCTTGGCAAACAAAAAGAACATCATTAAATAATCTTATGGTATAATCAACAAAAATGCAAATTTAACTTTTTATACAAAACACATGTATCTTTGATAAATCATTGTAAATTGATCTTATATTAAACACCCCAATATCCAAAAATTACCCCTTTGAATTGTTTCAGATTTGAATAAAAATTTGTTAAATTGAAGAACAATGAGTATTACAAACTTGTTTGCAATGAATATTGCAAATAAGTTTGTGGTAATAATAAGTTTTATTTTAAGTTTTATCTGAGAAATAAACTATTTGGTAAACAAAAGATCTAGATTTTGTAAAACTGTTACATTTTTATCACATTTTTAGCACTTTATCATTTTTCTAGAGCCCTTATTTCTTCCCAATAAATTACTGAAATATTAAAATAAAAAAATAATTCACTCCCAGCAAGGCTGAAAGCAACCACTTTTCAGTTGAGAAAACAAAGAATAGTATCAAAGAGCAAGGTAAGAGTTGAAAATCTGAAGACTGAAAAAGTTGATGGTTGTGTATAAGTCATGAAAAACATGAACATGAAGATGGTTGTGTATAAGTCATGAAAAACATGAACATGAAGATGGTTGTGTATGAGTCATGAAAAACATGAATATGAAGATGATTGTGTATGAGTCATGAAAAACATGAACATGAAGATGGTTGTGTATAAGTTTTAAAAAACATGAACATGAAGATGGTTGTGTATGAGTCATGAAAAACATGAACATGAAGATGGTTGTGTATGAGTCATGAAAAACATAAACATGAAGATGGTTGTGTATGACTCATGAAAAACATGAACATGAAGATGGTTATGTATAAGTTATGAAAAACATGAACATGAAGATGGTTGTGTATGAGTCATGAAAAGCATGAACATGAAGATGGTTGTGTATAAGTTTTAAAAAACATGAACATGAAGATAGTTGTGTATGAGTCATGAAAACATAAACATGAAGATGGTTATGTATAAGTTATGAAAAACATGAACATGAAGATGGTTGTGTATGAGTCATGAAAAACATGAACATGAAGATGGTTGTGTATGAGTTATGAAAAACATGAACATGAAGATGGTTGTGAATGAGTTATGAAAACATGAACATGAAGATGGTTGTGTATGAGTCATGAAAAACAAGAACATGAAGATGGTTGTGTATGAGTCATGAAAAACATGAACATGAAGATGGTTGTGTATGAGTCATGAAAAACATGAACATGAAGATGGTTGTGTATAAGTTTTAAAAAGCATGAACATGAAGATAGTTGTGTATGAGTCATGAAAAACATAAACATGAAGATGGTTGTGTATGAGTCATGAAAAACATGAACATGAAGATGGTTGTGTATAAGTTTTAAAAAACATGAACATGAAGATTGTTGTGTATGAGTCATGAAAAACATAAACATGAAGATGGTTGTGTATGAGTCACGAAAAACATGAACATGAAGATGGTTATGTATAAGTTATGAAAAACATAAAGATGAAGATGGTTGTGTATGAGTCATGAAAAGCATGAACATGAAGATGGTTGTGTATAAGTTTTAAAAAACATGAACATGAATATGGTTATGTATAAGTTATGAAAAACATGAACATGAAGAAGGTTGTGTATGAGTCATGAAAAGCATGAACATGAAGATGGTTGTGTATAAGTTTTAAAAAACATAAACATGAAGATGGTTGTGTATGAGTCATGAAAAACATGAACATGAAGATGGTTATGTATAAGTTATGAAAAACATAAACATGAAGATGGTTGTGTATGAGTCATGAAAAGCATGAACATGAAGATGGTTGTGTATAAGTTTTAAAAAACATGAACATGAAGATGGTTATGTATAAGTTATGAAAAACATGAACATGAAGAAGGTTGTGCATGAGTCATGAAAAGCATGAACATGAAGATGGTTGTGTATAAGTTTTAAAAAACATGAACATGAAGATAGTTGTGTATGAGTCATGAAAAACATAAACATGAAGATGGTTGTGTATGAGTCATGAAAAACATGAACATTAAGATGGTTGTGAATGAGTTATAAAAAAACATGAACATGAAGATGGTTGTGTATGAGTTATGAAAAACATGAACATGAAGATGGTTGTGTATGAGTCATGAAAAACATGAACATGAAGATGGTTGTGTATGAGTTATAAAAAACATGAACATGAAGATGGTTGTGAATGAGTTATGAAAACATGAACATGAAGATGGTTGTGTATGAGTTATGAAAAACATGAACATGAAGATGGAAGAGCTACCACAGATTTCATAAAACCTTACTACGAACTGGCCTCAAAAACCATTAAACTAAGTGTTAGAGCTCATTAGAAAATAATAAAAAAAGTTTCATAGCCACTAAATGGCTACTTGGCTATATACTGAGTCAAGTTAAGAAGATTCAGCATTTATCCTAGACAGGAAACTATGCAAAATAGATTTATGTTTACAACCATCTAACAGATAAAGGGGTGCAAAGCTGATCAACAGAATTATTCAGCTTACCCCTAATGGCTTTGCCTAAAAGGGTTTCTACAAGACAGTAGCTGAATGCAGTTAACATCTTTTCTAAGATGAGTATTTTTACTAAGACATCATTTCTAGGCTTTATTCAACCAAGAGCCCCAAGACAGTAGTATATCAAGTTAGAGTTTATTTCTCTTAGCATTAGAAAAGCAAATCCTACAAGGCAGCAGGGTATGGGGTAGATAGTACTGGGTGATGATCCTGAACCTGATTTAACCTGGAGTAGTTTAAAGAAGATATTTCTGTAAGCAGTAGTTCAAAACATTGAATGGGAGCTTCGGAAAATGCATTATAAAAAACTTTAAATCTAAAGGAATATCGGAAATAGGTTTCTAGTCTGGTAACATAGGTTAAAACAACTATTCAATGACACTACAATTACAATATACAACTAACTCTATGATATATAACACTCTACAAATATATAACAAAGAAATGAAAACAGTTGACAGAAGATCTAAAAAACTTTTATGCTTGATAGAACCTTTATGCATGATAGAACCTTTATATTATAAAAGTTTTAAAGTCAACTGTAGAACAATAGGATCAGTATTGATTGCCAGAGAGTAAGTTGTTAGACTTAGGATAAGATGTTAGATGTTAGTTAAGGACTCAAAGAACTTGCTAATGATAGTGAGAAGGCTGGGCAATAGTTACAGGGGTCAGAGTGTTTTTCAGTGTTTCAAAAAATTGGAACCGCAGATGTCATTTTTCAGCAGCAGGGAAAACATTCAGAATTAAAGAGAGTTCTAAAGAACAAGTTTTTGTAAGGCTATGACAGAAAAATTTTCTGGATTACAACCTTTAGAAGAATTTAATTGAGAAATGAATTTAGCAACAAAAGTCGGAGAGATTTTGATGTCTAACAATAAATTAAACTGTTTTTTCAGAATGACAAGAAGAGTTGGCTCGATAGATTTAAGAGATGGATTAGAATAAAAGTTCTTTGCAAATAGTTCTGTCTGATTCTTAAAAGAGATCAAGACAAGAGAACAAGATCAGACCCATGTTTTAAAGATGAAATCTTAAACTTGCCTTTGTTAATGACGCCATTAAAGATTTTTGAAAAGCCTCCAGAACCCAACTTCTGAGATAAGATATGAGATTTAATAAACTGAAACTATTGGAGATTAGCATAAGACTATGATAAGCACCTATTAACACTTCTTAAAAATAAAAAGATATCAATTTTTTCAACTCTCAAGAGAGTTGAAAAAACAAATCATTACAATTAATAATAGCAGCTGCACAAGTAAAAACTAATGAATAGAATGAGGCTTGACTTGAAACTGACAAGAAGGAACAAAAGCTTTGATACCTGCCTGGATCCAGGAGATTACGCAAAAAGCAAATTTATCAGCGGAGAGACAAAAGATAAATAGCCCAAGGACTGCCATAAAATAAGCCCAAGGACTGCCATAAAGAAAATCATGAAATGAATCCCAGTCAGCTTAGATGTAATAGAAATTATTGCGGTAATGGTGCAGTGGTAGAACACTTGCCTCATAAGCTGAAAGTTCTGAGTTCAATCCCCACCACATTATTGATAGTACCGTGCTTGTCTTGTTTCTCTGTGTAGTGGCCTTATTCGTCAAGGGTTGTGTTTCCGAGTTGAGAGAGGGTTGTAACCACAACTAAAGTAACTCTTTGAATGTAGTGGCCTTTATAGCCTTGGGGAGGTGATTTGAAATTAAAAAAAAAAAAAAAAGTAGTGCGATAAGGATTGCTTGGAAAATGAGTTACGAAGTTAACTATCTGAGCTTTACTTACAAGTAAACTATCTTAAATTTTGAGCTTTAGTGCCAGCAGAGTAGTTAGTACTAGAGCCAAGCCATTCAGTTTAATGAGCATATAAGTCACCAATAACAACAATATTAGTTGTTAAAGAGAAAGGGTTCATTAAACTTGATCAGAAATAACATCTAAGAGAATGCAGTCTTGAGAAGTAAAGGAAATCATTCAGCTCAGATAGTTAACTTTGTAACTCATTTTCCAATTCAGTAATTCATAAACATTATTCTTTTACTTCTATTTAGTTCTTTACTCTATCACCTGATGATAGAGTAAAGAGCTAATAATGTTGATAGAGTAAAGAGCTAAATTGAAGTAAAAGAATAGTCTGAGGATTCAAGAATGTTTATGAATAACTTAAAATAGGTGAATTGATACATTAGTAAATGCCCAGGCCAAGCATGTATTAACTGGAGTCTTTGTGAATCAAAGGATAATAGCCATGAACACCAAGTTTTCAAGATAAAACAACCGAATTCAAATATCTCACAGAGAGCATATAAGTCTGATGAATTTTGCAAAGATTCATAGGATGAAAAGTTACTTTAACCAATAATTAACTCGTAAGTCATAACAAAGGGTTCCTTACACAACCTTAACAATGCACACTAAAAGCACTAACAGGGACACCATCTATGCACAACATGACGCGAGTAATACTCAGATATTTTACAGCTGTTGATAGAATCATCTTTCCTGAGATCTACTGCAAAATTTGAGAAACTTTCTCTAAAACTACATAATATCAAGTTTTAAAAAGAAAATACTGCATTTCATGTGGCGCAAGTTAACATGAGGTACACCTATTAGTTAGAAGTATAGGAAATAAAATTATAACTTTTTTTTGTAAAAATAAGAAAATTAAACTTGTTTGTAAGGCTAAAGGTCCTCAGAGACACAATGAATCAAGGAATGCAGACACAAGATGCTAGATTTAGAGGACAAAAGAAATACAGAGCTCAGGGTTGTAAAGCAAATAACTAAGGGAAAAAAATATATTGTTGTTAAAAGCTGTATTAAAGGGCTGGATGGAAAAATACTTATAACAAGAGTAAAGGTAAAAACAAAGTATCAAATATTTTCAATTTAACGCTACAATTTATGAAGATAAAATCCCAAACGATTAGATCAAAAGTTGGATAGTAGTGATTTTTAAAAGTCACAGAGAAGCACTAGAATATGGTTCATACCCAGGAAGAAAATTACTTTACCAGATAATAAAGATTTTAGAAAGAATTTATGCCAACAAAATATAAAGTAGTGTATTTATCAAGAACATGCAGTTTTATTTAAGGCCAGGAAAGAAAACAGCATATCCAATATTTATTGTAAAGTTCAAAAAAAATTTGAAAAAGTAAAATAAATAGCATTGTATACTATGAAGAGTTTTTTTAAACCTTAAAAAAGCTTTTGACAGTATATCAAGAGAGGTAGTGGAGTTTGAGGTATTAGCTGTTAAAATGATGTATATGTAAAACAATCACGCATATGTCAGGTCAGGTGCATGGTCTTCATGATCACCCTGCTACTGGTAGTATGTAATCCAGGGCAACCTGTTCCATATCCTACTGCCTTGTAGGATTTCAAAGCAAAAGGCTAGAAAAAGTGTGCTTCCAATCATAAATAGTATCAAATATCTGTCATGCCTACAGTAATAAGTACATACTTTTGTTTTTTTTTCATACATCTTCACTTCCAACAATGCTGCAAGCAACCACTATTAGAGTTGGAAGTTACTGGAAGAGAAAAGATGGAGTTTGTAAAGCAAGATAGCAATTAACAGACAACTTAAAAGATTGCAAATTGTATGAGTCAGGAAAACAAAATGGAAAAAAACTAGACGAAAAAAATTTTTCGGAGCACTTAGAAAGAGCCACAGTAAAAGGATGACACTTTATTGAACGATGAGTAACAGAAGAAATTTAGCAGATGGTACAAGAGACACTAGCTCTTTAGAGCAGCGTTTACTTTATTTATAAAAAAGAGAAAGAGAAGCAATATTACGGTGATGTGACAATGGTTGCAGGTTGGCTGCAAGAGTAGATTCAACTATGTTTTCATTGCATTTTTGCACCTTGTCTAAAAGAGAAAGGGCATCATTTAAAGATCAGCTCCAGGTATGTTAACAGTATTTAATACAAGGATGGATTAGATCAGCGGTTCTCAACCTTTACATTGCTGCAACAATTTTAATACAACCCCTATGATAGGGCTATGAGCCTAAATAATTTTACAGTTGGGGTCGCTAGACCCTAACTGTAAAATTATTTACGCTCATAGGCCTAAGTAACTGTACTTTTGCTATTGTTATAATATAAAGTTATATATAAATATAAATTTCCGCATATACAGAAATTAATTTTATTATGAAAAACTGAACATAGCTAAAGTTTTATGCTTAATCACAAAACAATATGTAATTACATTTTTTTCAAAATAGATTTCTAATTATAATTAAAGTACAAGTAAATGAATTTTATCTTTATGACTTGCATTTATATTTACTTTTCTATATCACGTATTCACCATTCATGTTGCATACTTATGTGAAAATTTGAAAAGCATGACGTATTATGGAACAGTCTCATTTACAATACACAGCAAATGACTACATTCCTACAACATTCTTGCGACAGTATGCGCACAAAATGTCAATGTCAGTGCGAAGGTTGAGCTTGTTTTTGTTTCACCAGATCAGAAATTCTTTGGCAGTCTTTGCAAGAGCACAACGAAGGTCATCTTCTGCATTAAGTCAACTTCTGTATTTAGACTTGATAACTAACAGGCTGGAAAACCCTGTTTCACAAAGATATGTTGTTGGAAATGGAAGAAGAAGGTGCAACACAATCTCGAACAGAACAGGATATGGTTGCAAACACTTGATCCAAAACTGTGTAACTGACATTAAAGAGAAATCATTTTTCGCTGCATATTTATGAGTTCAATAAACTCTTCCTGCGATATCTCAGGAGCATCTTCAACTTTAACTGTGAATGGATTTCTGGCAAGTGCAAATGGGATGTTGAGTAGATTTGGAAAGTATGATGAAATTTCGTCCGCAAGCATGTGCAAATGTTCTTTTACAGAAATTATCATTGTATTCGGTTTGCCAGGCTCAATGCCATTTTCCTCATAGAAAGCAGATACGGTTGGCAACATGCAAATTTTATTTTCATTCAATTTTGTTTGCCAAAGCTGAAGTTTTATTTGGAGGGATCGGATTTTTTCAGACAAATCAAGGCATGTTGCATTTGGTCCTTGCAGTGATAAATTTAACTCATTCAAGATGGCAAAGATGTCAACAAGATAGGCTATTTTCTGTAATTCACTTTCATCGCTATAAAATACTTCAAATAACGGTTTTGCTTTCTGATTAAAAAACTGTTTTAGTTCATCACGAAGATCAAAAACACACTTTAGAACTTTTGATCTCAACAACCATCTCACTTCAGTGTAAAATAGCAGAACATTGTTGGTCATGGCATTTGGTGACTCATTCTGTACCAAACGTTGAAATCCAGACTTACATCCTAGTATACTTGGAGAACCATCTGTGCAGACACCACAAATATCTTCCCAAGAGATATTATAGTTTTTCAGGAATGAACTAACTTTGTCAAATACGTGCAGTAGTAGTAGTTTCAAGAGATTTGCAAAAGAGAAACTTGTCTTTAAAATCGTCATCATTTATATACCTCACATTAACCATTAATTGTAAACAATTTGCAACATCTGTGGATTCATCAAGTCGGATGCTAAATATTGGAAGTGGAGCAGATTTAATTTCCTGGAATATCTGATCAATAATATCAGCAGACATGTCAGCTATTCTCCTGTGAACAGTATCATTAGACAAGGAAATTGCATTCAGTTTAGTAACATTCAGTTCCAATCATAACTCTAACAATGTCTTTGGCAGCTGGCAACAGCAACTTTTCGGCAATGTTGTGAGGTTTCATAGCTCTGGCGATTCTGAGAGATACTAAATAAGAAGCTTCAACAGCTGATCTGTTTTATTTATGATACTTGCCACTGGGGTCAATTCTGGCTTTCTTGACTCCCTCTTATGGTCTTCCATAAGTTGAATCTTACTGAAAGTCTGGTGAATTTTGCAAAATTCACCAGACTTTCATGCTCTTTGTGAGACTAAATTAAAGTCAGCTTTCTTTAGATATCAATGCTGATGGGTACTATTCTTTGATTCTCTAAGATTTAAATAATCAAATACTTGGCTTGGGAGTATACTTATACATCAATTCACATATTTGTTGTGAAATCAGGTTTGAATCCTTTGACCATTTTTTTATGTGCTTCTACTTAGGCCCTCCAAATTGATAATGCCTTTTTTCTTTGCTCTTCTTCCAATATTGTCATTATTGGTGACTTTAATGACCATCACACTAAATGGTTTGGCTAAACCTGCTAGCACTACCGCTGATCCTGCTGGCACTACCACTGATCCTGCTGACACTAAAGCCTATAACTACATTTCTTAACCGTTTACGTAGATAGTTAACTTTTTGACATTGATAGTTAAATTCGTTTTCCAGATAACCCTAATCACTTACCTCGACTACTTTACTTGCATCTTGTCTCTGACCCTAGCTTGTGTTCAGTTTCTTCATTTTCTGCTTTAGGTGGCTCCAACAACGCAATGATCTCTATAAGTTTTTCGTCTTGTACTTCTTCTTCGGACTCACCTTATCATTGCACTACTTACTACTACCCTAGGGCTGACTGAGATTTTTTTCATGAACTTTTTTGTGACGCTCCTAGAGCTGATGTCTTTTTACTTTCCGCTAATAAATCGGTCTCTTTGGTAACTTCCTGGATCCTGTCAATAATGGAACCTTTTATTCATTCTTGTCAATTTTAAGTCTAGCCTTATTTTACTCCATGGTTTTTACCTTGTTGTGCAGCTGATATATCAGCTGGTATATCATATTCATTTTTTTCATCTTTTTCAAAAGAACAACTCTCTTGAGAAAAAAGACCCATTTATTATTGCAAGAAATCAATGTAAAAAGGTGATGTCTGACGCTAAGCTCTAAGTTAGTAACCTCCTGAATAGCAATTTTTTTTTTTGGCCTTAGGTGTACGTAGTTTAAAATTTTTTTTTTTACCATAAACATAAACACAACACTATAATATGAACAAATTTTAAAAAAATATAATAAAACAAAAATTATTAGACATAGGATAAAATAATGCAAAAAAACTAAAAAAATAGAAATAATTTTAACAATAAAAATCTTACTCTTTGAAAAAGTGTTTTACTTAAAATGAATCTTCTTAAACTATTATGTTGACAATAAAATGGCATGATAAATCTTTGCATTTTTTTAAATACTTATGCCCTATAGAAATTTATTTACATAAAATATTAAATAGAGAAAAAAAGGTATAAATTATTTTCCGTCAACAAATTATAAAATAAAAATACAATAATTATCATATTATGAAGAACTTTCTGGTCTACTCATAGATGTAAAAGTTTTACCAAAATAACATTTTTATTTAAAAATTTATGTTTTTGTAAAAGAATGTTTTGTATCTTATATATTTAAGCTAAAACACATATTTATAAATCTTTTAATCTTACTCAAAAAAATGATTATACTATTTCCTCAAAAATGAACATAATACTTCCTTGAAAATGGATTTTCAAGGATACTTTCTCTAAAAAGCTATCGCCAAAAGAATGATTTCCTAACTACTTCCTCTAAAAAGTTATCACCAAAAAAACCTAATACTTCCTCACCTAAATACTTCCTCAAAAAAGTTATCACCTAAAGAACAATTTCCTAACTACTTTCTCAAAAAAGTTATTATCAAAAGAACAATTAAGTTGGATTTTGGTTAAAAATACTTTTCTTGTTCAAACTTGAATTATCTCTAAAACAGTTTAAAATTAATTAACAAAATTATTTTATAATTAATAGAATAATTTTATAATTATAATTAATTGTAATAATTTTTAGGATTAATACTTTTGTTTTTCAAATTTCTTAGAATATTTTCATATTTTCAAATTATTATCAAACTATTATTTTACTTGTTTCAGCAGCCTTATTCATCGTTCGTGTTTCGAAGTTATAGAGTTGAGAGAGGGTTGTAACCGCAACTAAAGTAGCCTCCTTGACTGTAGTGGCCTTCTCAGCCCTGGGGAGGTGAATTAACATTAAAAAAAGTTTTACTTTAAAATTTGAGAATAAAAAAAAAATGTTAAAAACCTTTCTTCTTTTAAAAAAGAAACTTATGCTATCCTACTTTGAATTACAAACAGATTTAGTATAAATTGTACAAAACAAATAGATTTAACATAAAGTGTTTGTACAACAACAAATAGATTTAATATAAATCGTACAAAAACAAACAGATATAGTGTAAATCATACAGCAACAAATAGATTTAATATAAATCTTACAATAACAAATAGATTTAATATAATACATAGATTTAAAATAATACATATATAATGCTCAAATTAATAAAATATAATTTCTTGACAAACTTTAATAAAATTTCAAAACAGTTATTAACTTTTAAAAAAGTTTCCAACAAACAAATAACTTTTACCTAAAAAATGAATAATAAAAAAAAATTAAAGAAAAATATTGAAAAATGTTAACTACAACTTATCAATTTTTTTTCACAAACAAAATTAATCACATTGCAACCGAAATAAAATATATTCAATCACTTTATATAACACAAATTGACAGAAATGAAATATACTAAATCACCTTATATAACAATATATCTATGCATATAACAATGTATCTATGTATATAAACAATGTATCTATGTATATAGCAATACATCTGTGCATATAATCAATAGTGTATTGACAAAATAAAAACAAACCTACAATTAAATGGTGCACAAAATTTATTAAAAATGAATGATTTCATTTTTTTGAAGGAAACATTTGAATTGTTGTTTATGGTGTTAATTCAATCTACATGTTAGCAACATGATTTGATATAATTAAACTTAATTTGATATGATTTACAAGATGGTCATAAAAATTTGAAAATGAAATTCCATGACTTATCCACGAATTTTCCATGATTATTTGATGACTTTTCATAAATTTCTGTGACAAAATACTAGGGTAAAACATCCAATGCTTGTCATGCGCTTAGCCATTGTCAATTAGTCAATAAAAAACATGAAAACAAAAACAAATTGCTAGGAAGTTCCGAAATCACAATTGAGAAAACTCAGATGTTCGGATTATAACTCTTAAACTAAGCAATATGTTTTCTTTATGAAGAGCTACTCCACAAAATCAATTTATCGCAAATTTATACTTCTTTTACCCGTAGCACAAACTCTTTGAAGTTTCAACACAGTCTCTGAATTTTTTTTTCACAGTTTATTTATGAAAAATCTCGAAAAATCTCTTTATTGATACTACATCATTGTTCAACTGCACATTGACTATGAGATAAAGTGAAAACTATGATAAAGACTTACCTTAATAACTCTAAATATATATTGCTTATGAAAAAAAAAAGGTTCTGGCAATAAGACCATTTGGATCTTCTATCAGATACCTTAGTTTGTACTTTAATTTTTTTTTTTAATCTAGACTGTGAGTTTATGTCTATGGATTTTACATGTTGTAAATGATTTTATTAGGTAATTTATTAAAATACTTTTCCCATTCAAATAATGCATTCAAAACTTTTCAAGGTGTACTTAAAGGCAGATTATGTCAAGGCGTATTTAAAGGCAAAAGCTAAACTCTTCCTTATTTACTGTTACAACAGATTTTGTAAAGTCTTAGTACTGATTTTTGGCAGAATCAGCTGTTTGGGCTGATACCTTGGATATATAGAACTTATAAACCAGCTGGCCATAATGATCAAATCTAAATTCTTTTTTAATACCATATTATTTGGGGAAAGACATGCTGCATTTCACACTACTATGTACTCCAAAGGACTTCTCTTTTTTGTTTTTGTTTAACTTTTTTTTTTTAATTTTTTTTTGACTAGCATAGAAATGTGATCTTTAAATTTTTCTTTACCACCAAATACTTATTTAAATGCAGTGCAATATCCCTGAAGAATTTCTACTTTGCATCATACATATAACATTTGGCTTTTGCTAAGGTTTTTTAACTATAAAAGAACATAAATAAATGCAGATCATGTCAATATACGCAGATATTTTTATTGTGATGTAAGATCATTGTCCATAGTTTACGAGTTCCACCTATCCTTACTCATAATCTAAGTTCTTACCTAAAGCAGGTTTTACCAGATTAAATATTACCAGTTGAAAGGTTGGAGGGGGACCAGTTGAAGGGGGATCTGACCTGACAAGACCATAATTGATTGATTGATGCAAAATCAAAAAAAAATTATAAATGTACTTTGATTATTTATTTAACTGATACTATTTAACTTTTCTTTTGAATAATTTCAAATTTTAAATTCAGAAATTATTCCTCTGAAAAGAGTTGACCTAACCGATAGCAGTAAAGTAATAATCTATAACATACACAGCAATATCTTTTTCAAAAAGCTCATAGACTAGATATACTTAGTATATCTAGTAACTAGTAACTAGTACTTTTCCAAATATATTAAAAATATCACTACTAGAAAAAAAGATAATTTTAAAAAGTTCCATGAACTTTCCATGACTTTCGATGAAAATTTATGAATTTCAAACATTTAATAAAAACCAGTTTCTTTTGAAGATATGTTTTATCTGTACTATTAAAGATATGTAGCATCTGCACTATTGAAGATATGTAGTATCTGTATTATTGAAGATATGTAGTATCTTTACTATTGAAGATATGTAGTATCTGTACTATTGAAGATATGTAGTTTCTAAATTTTTGAAGATATGTTGTATCTGTATTATTAAAGATATGTATTATCTGCACTATTTAACATATGTAGTATCTATACTATTAAAGATATGTAGTATCTGTACTATTGAAGATATGTAGTATCTGTAGTATTAAAGATATGTAGTTTCTGTATTGTTGAAGATTTATAGTATCTGTACTATTGAAGATATGTAGTATCTGTACAATTAAAGATATGTCGTATCTGTACTATTAAAGGTTTAAACAAGTCCTTTCTAATTTTCATTCTTGTTACAATTATTTATTATGTTTAATTGTAAGTTTACATGCACACAGGCCTTGTTTGTCAAGGATCATGTTATGGAGTTAGAGAGTTGAGAGAGGGTTGTAACCACAATAAAGTAGCCTCCTCAACTATAGCAGCCTACTTGGCTTTAGGGACACTTTCTTATTGTAAAAAAAGTCTTAATGTAATCAATTATTTTATGTTTATAAGTGATTTTTTCTTACTGATATACTTTCAATAATAACAATACAATAGACTTATACTAAGAAAACAATAGACTACTACTATGAAACTGTAAAATCAAACATCTTAAAATAATTATCTCTTTGTGGCACTTTTAACATCAAATTGAACTTTTGAAATATATAACTTCATATAAAATTTATTCATTGTTATTAACAGAATGCCATCTTTTTTTATTTAAAAATGCTTTCATTATAAAACCAGAAATTAAAAAATACAAAAGTTGTTAAAAAACGATATCTTGCAAAAAACAACAAATATCAAAATAAATAGTAAATGTCAAAGAAAATATTAAAAAAATATATAAAATGTCAATGGTAAAATGTCATGGCAAATGTCATGTCAAAATCATGTCAATGTCATGGTAAAATGTCAAAGAAAATATTTATAAAAAATAAAAAAATATGCTATAAAGATTTTTATAACTATTAATTGCAAACTAATGTTAAAAAAACAAAACAATTCAATTTCTATTTTGAACAATTTCAAATGTTCAAACTTTTAAAAGCATTTAACACTCATTTAAACTAAGTTTTAAATATACCAGTATGTTTAAAATGTATCAGTATGTTTACATTTATAATAATTTTGGAGTAAAAAAAGATACTAAAATGGTTTTATTGCTATTATTATCCTTATTATTGTTATTATTATTATTATTATTACCTTTATTATTATATTTTTTCATTTATAAGGTTTATTATTATGAAAATATTTCACATTTAAACTTTTCAAAATGGTTTCCACAAATAGATAAGATTTCTGTTTTCAGTGTTTTATAGGCAATATAAGTAAATATTTTATAAACACAAATTGTAAAAAATTTATATTTTTAGGCAATGTAAATATATATAAAATATATAAAAAAGCTGTGGAGATGGGTTGCGCAGATGCCCAATATGTTATAGGACATTGTTATAAAAATGGTCACAAAGGTTAATTTTTTATTTTGACTACTTTGTTTGCATTTTTTTTTTATTGATGTGTTTCACTTTTTTTTTTCTTTGTGCAATAGTTTACAGTTAATTTGTGAAAAATTATTGGTCCGCATGTTCTATAATATAATTGAATTATACTTTGATATTAATTATTTGTGTGATAACATTTGAAGTGATAACAGCTTGTGTGATAACATTTGAAGTGATAAAATTTGAAGTGATAACATTTGAAGTGATAACAGCACAACGATACGGCACAACGATACAGCACAACGATACGGCAGCTGCACAACGATACGGCATCAACACAATTTATTGAATAATACAAGCAGTTGGAATTTTATCTCATTCTTCCTTAATGATTTGAATAATGGGGCCTAATAATTATTTGAATATGAATGCTTTCAAACCTAGCATTTCCATAATGTTTCATTGGGTTTAAGTCTGATGATTGAGATGGCCATCTTAAAACTCTCACATATGAAGCCAAAAAGCACTGTTTTAACAACTTGGATGTGTGTTTGGGGATATTATTTTGCTGAAATATCTAAATAATAATTTTGCGGCATTGTTTCTTCTGCATATTATAACAAATTGTTTTCTAAAATTTACCTGTAAATAGAAGCATTTATATTTCCTTTAATATCAACCAATCGACTCATTGTGCTGAGAAAATTCCCAAAACCATTACACTTCCTACACCATATTTTACAGTTGAAATTTGGTAACAAACGTCATTTCTCCTGCCAATTGAATACTGTACATGTTGTCTACCATAGCTTTAGTTATGATAGCATAGAGAAAGCTACTTTTTTTTTATTTTTGATTAACTTTTTTTTAGGTGATCTATGGCTAATTGTAACTAGGCCTTTTTATTCTTTTTACTAATAAATGGTTTTTAATACCAATTCGACCAAAAAAATCCCACATCATTTAGTCTTTGAGTACTACAACTAACATTTGCTAGGTTTTTATCCTTTAGCTTACATGCAATATCTGCAGCAGTTTTCTTGACATTTGCAGTCAATTTGCGTTTAATGATATGATATGATTTTTTAGATGTTTTTCTTGGTCTTATACAATGCGGAAAATCTTTTAAACCATATCCACAACAGTGTTTTACAATAATATTGTTCACGATTGATTTACCTATCGATAATAGTGAAGTGATTTCATGAAAAGACTTCTTCTGAAAATTTTATAACTCTCATGAATTTGGATTTGTGTATGCCAAACCATGTTTTATACTTCCACATCCTTCTCTAAAATAAATGGAAAAATTTATTATTTATAAACTAACTTATGAACATCCTTCTGCTTCAATGTATATTATGTGGCCAGAAAGTTTTGCACAGATAAATACAACAATTATATAAACACTTTTACAAATATGAATATTCCTTCACTATATTATTTTGTTTCCTATATTTCATACTAACATACAAAATGTTACTGGCCAGAAATTTTGGCACTCCACAGTGCTTCATAAACTTTAATTTATATCAAAAATTAAATTACAGAAAGTCATAAACGCCTTAACTATTGTAATATTTCATACAGTGGAGTTTCACATCTCTACAACACTATCTGAGTTTAGTACTAAAGATTTTTTGCACTAAAGTTTTATTTAATTGCCTACCTATTCTTATTTTTGAGGAAGCAATTTTCAAGCTGCTTAACACCCCAGTCACTAATGGCTCAGCCAACAGCCAAGATGATTATGGTAGTCCTCAATAAATCTCTAGACAAAATTGCAGCACATTGCTCAGACATGAAAGCAGATTTAAAGGCTATCTACAACTTCAGCAGATCCTTAGACATCACTGACATCTGGCTTGTCTACATCATACTTTGGAGTTTTTACTGGCAGCGGCCTTCTTTACATTAGTTCTGGAAGTGTCACAATAGTCCCAACATCAAAATTTTTCAGAGTTTTGTGTGTCACAAAAAACTGAAAGTATGATCAGATGTCATTAAAAGGAAACCATTGGCCACTGATGTCTTCAGTTTCTGCTTAGACCTGCTACATCTGACATATCTTTATGATAACTACCATGATCTTTTTAAGTTAGTCATTATTGTTCGTAGAGAGTTACCTGATGGCCCCCAAAACATTACCTTTCAAAAGCCACAGCTTTGTATTAAGATCATCTGATGCTTGAAGATGTGAATCTTCTTTCTATAGGTCTCTCAGAGTGAACTACAAAGACATTTAAGCTTCTCTGTGGCACAACCAAGCTGACAGATTTTTCATTTTTCTTGTAAAACAAAATGCTCATGTCTGATTTGTTGCGTGATCAGCCAAAATGCTCCCTGTCATAATATCATCATTCTTAAAGCCTTGGAGAAGGCAGACTACACTATCACCAGAGCTAAAGCAAAAACAAATTTGCTGGCATACCATCTCAGGTACCTGTGTAAAGATAAGGTTATTGATAAATAAAAGTCCCTTTAGGAAAAAGAGTCCTTCAACAGAAAAATAATTACAGCTGACCAATGAATAATCTCCACAATTCAGGATTTAGCTTAGCATAAAATATCATTGATGATGTCATACAGAAATAGGTAGTTGTGGGAGTTTCAGTCCATACATTCAATACATACACAGTACTGAACGTATGTACTGAATGTATTAGTATTTGTTTCTTTCTGATGATGAAACCTTGTAAAAAGTGAAAAAAAATTGATAATTGATTTTCTACTATTTTATAGTGTATATAAAATAGTAGAAAACCACTTATCAAATTTTAAAACATGTGTCTGATCTGAAAGTTAGGTTCTAGATAGGTTAAATTTTAAGTCATAGTCTTACAAAAGTGCTTGCCTAAACTCTTTTTAATTCTCATAAAACTATTTAGTAAAAGCTTAACTAAATCTTGTTTTCTTGCCTGCTGGAAAATGACATCTGTTGTTCAAAATTTTAAAAACTCTGGAGAACATTTACCGCCTAATCAGTTTTCTCTCTATTATTAGCAAGGTTTTTGAGCTTTTAATCAACAAATTTAAAACATATTTTGAGTTTCTAAATTTCTTATCTTGAGTCTAATAACTCTAATTGTCTCTAACAATCAATATGGATTTCAAACTTCTTGTTTTACGGGTGACTTGCTAACTGTTGCAACAGAAATGTTATATTGTCCATTAGATGGAAGTGGCAAAGCAAGGTCTATTGCTCTTGACATATCAAAAGCTTTTGATAAAGTTTCCCATGGTTTTCTTCATAAGGTGGCTTGCTTTATATGGTGTATCTAAGTAAGTTTTATTTACTTTATTAAAACATTTCTTTCTAACAGCAGTATAGTCATTATCGAAAGCCAACACTCTTCTTCAGTAACTTTTAATGTGCTGCAAGAACCTATCCTAGGTGTCATCTACATTATTGACCTTGCTGATAATCTTACATTTGCATTGCATAAAGTAGCTCTATTTGCTGATGACTCAACTCAAATCCTGTCATGAATAAAAGTCTTCACTATTCAATCACTTAGAGCAGCAACCAATACTTTTATTGTATCAGTCTCGTGCTCTAGATTACATTACTTCTAGTAACTCTATATAGTGGTTGCTTGCTGCTTTGTTGGGAGAAAATTAGTTAAAAAAAAAATATATATGTAACTTTTTTTCATATAGAATTTCTTTTAAAATTGGAACTAACTTTGTAGCTAATTTTATCTTTGTATTTTTTCTAACTTCAAGGTAGCTTTTAAGTAAGGACACCTTTAATTGCAAACTTAGGATGTGAAAAGTTAATATAATTTTCTTACTGTATTTGAATTAAATTGTTTAAATGTTAATTTAATGAGTAAGTTTTTTATTTGATTTACCCTTATCAAATTGCTTCATTAATTTTAAGTCGTGTTCTACTGTTACTAAAAAAGTATTTTGTTAGATTTTAGTATTCGAACTTGGTGATCAAACATTGAATAAATAATACATTGATTTTTTAGGATAATGTGCATAATATTACATTTTGTTTAATTGAATTTTATTAACCATAACAATGTTGATTTAATTACCAATATCCAATTTTAAAATATGCTTAATATAATAATGTTTATAATTTTATTATCTGTAACAGATAAACATAACAACGTTTTTTACATATAGTTTACGCATGCATATAGTTTATGCATATAGTTTAATATAAATAAGTTTATAATTCTTTTTTATAAACTTGCATATTAAACCATATGTGCTTTAACTGTCAAGAGCTTTTACAGCAACTAACAAAAACGAATATGACCAAAACATTTTTAGGCAAAGGCTGAAGAAGCCAATTCTGATTTAAAAACCCCCTCTCAGAGAGGCTGATTCAAAGCTGTAAAATATTAGAGTACTAACAGTGCCATGTTGCGCATGGATGGTGTCCCTGTTTGTGCTTTTGGTGTGCATTGTCAAGGCCACATTTTGGAGCCCTTTGTTATGGCTTAGGGTTTATTAATAGTAATGAGGCAATTGCTTGGACTATAAAATAGTGTACTGAGTACTATTTATGCTTTGAGTCAAGTTCTTTAACAAATTTAAAAATGACTAAAGTACCAAAAACTATAACATACAAAAACCATCAACATCACCAAGTTTTCTAAATCTATTCACTATTATTCATGGTCTTTGAAGTAACTTTTCTTCTGTTGAGACTTATCTCTTGCAAAGTTTTTACTTGTTCTTTGTGAGACATTTGAGTTCGACTGTCTGATCTTGTGATCTTAGTGTTGATGGTCATCTTCCTTTAATTTGTAAAGACTTCAATAGTCACATGCTTGGCCTGGGCATTTACATTCGTAAGATTTCACCTATTTTTCAGGAAACTAGGTTTGAACCCAAAGACTATTCTCCAATGTGCTTTCGCTTTGCACCACAACACTTTATCACCTTTCTCTTTGTTCTATATCGCTCTCCTTCATCTCAAGACTGCACTCTTTTTGATGTTATTTCCGATCAATTTGACCAAGCCCTGTCTTTTTATCCATCAGCCAATATCGTTGTTGTTGGTTATTTTAATGTGCATCGCACTAAATGGCTTGGTTCTAGTATCAGTGACTCTGCAGACATTAAAGCCACAACTTTTGTTTATGCCTTGTTTATGATTTATTTTTTATTTTAATAAATATTATTATTGTTATTATTAATAATATTAATAAATGTAAACACATGACATGTTTGACGTAATAATTTATTCTATTAAATTTTTTTTTCAATTAACAATAATAAAACAGAACTATTTCAACTGTCACTGTCAAAGATAAACTTTTATAAAATTTCTAAAAATTTTAAAAAAGATATTATTGTTATGAATAATATTCTTATCATTATTATTATTACTACTAGTAATTTTTTTATGTTAGAATTATTCACTTAATAACTATCGCTTTGTATGTATTAAATATGGTTTTCTTTTTTTGTGTGTGTAGAATTTATATTTGTATTTTGGGTTTTTGTTTTAATACTAACCTTATTTTGTGTGTGTGTGTGTGTGTGTGTGTGTGTGTGTGTGTGTGTGTGTGTGTGTGTGTGTGTGTGTGTGTGTGTGTGTGTGTGTGTGTGTGTGTGTGTGTGTGTGTAGAATTTGTTTTAGTATTCTGGTTTTTTGTTCGTATTTTTGCATTTTTGCAGTTTGACCTGGTGTAGTAATAGAGATCTATTTTTTAAACAAGAGGACTTTGAATTTATCCAAACTAATGGTAGTACAATGCTTAACATGTTTCCTCTAACAATAACCTTGTTTGATAAGTTTCTTAAAACCTTGTTTGATAAGTTATTAAGTTAAGAGAGGTTATAAAAAAAAAATTTAAAAATAAGTATCCATTTTAACTAACCACTCTTGACAAAGTGAACTATCTGTTAGAGCTATCTGTTATCTGGTATTTTCTTAATCTGTTAGAGGTATTTTCTTAATTGTTGGGTGTTTAAGAACATAAATTAAATTACTTTTACCAAATTTTTTTTACGTTTACGTTGTTTTGCATTTTAATTTTAATTTGTAATTAATTTCAATTTTTTAAATTATATTTAATTTTTCTTTAAAATTTGCCACAAATGAGCAGTAAATACCTGATAAAAAAAGAAGTAAACTTGAATTAAAAAAAAAGTTTTCAAAAAAGAAAATTTAGACAATTGGCCAGATCAAAAATAAAGACAAAAAAAAGTAAAAACAGAAGATTTCTGAACTTATTCCTTATTTACTTCAACATTTTTTATGGAAAAGGTAGAAAAATAATTCATTTGAAAATTGCTATGAGAGCAAATAATAACTGTTTTTCCACATAATGCTTATTAGAGCTCCTACCCTATTTATTTCGAAAGACAGTCTGAATTTAACATCTTTTCCATATAAAGAGTTACCTAATTGATTATATAAACACATAATGTAAATATTTACTTAATTGATGTTATGTGTTTAGGAATTACATAAACACATAACATAGATGACAACTGCGTAACATTTCTCCTGGTTTTATTTGAAATTTACAGCTATAATGAAATTTAAACCCTCTTATTAAGACTATACTTATTTACAGAGCAAAAAAAGAAGGCGGAAAACCGATCATGGGGAAGTAGGTATGTCAAATATGTTAACTTTTTCTGCTTCAACAAATAAAATGATCAACATATCCATAGAATAAACAAAGTAAACTACAATAAATTCTTCACAAAAAATATTCATATAAGTAAAACTCTATATATACATATAAACCCCATTATTTTTACCCTCACATGTATATGTGAGGATGATAATAATGGGTTCTTTTATTTGAATCGCAACATTGTAACAATATTTAAATGGCTACAGTATTTAGTATAAAGATTGAATATTATGCTAAAGCCACTTACAAAGCCATATTTATATAACTATATATTAATTACTTTTATTTCCTTATAAAAAAAATGCTGAAAGACTTTTTCTTGCCTTTACTTTGTTTATAATGGCTGCCAAGAATTTTGTGCCAAACACACAAGAGTGAGCACTACTACCTACCTGCTGCTGCTGCTGCTGCTGCTCCTACTACTACTACTACTACTACTACTACTACTACTACTACTACTACTACTACTACTACTACTACTACTACTACTACTACTACTACTACTACTACTAGTAATGCTGTTGCTGCTACTACTACTACAATTACTACAACTACTACTACTACTACTACTACTACTACTACTACTACTACTACTACTACTACTACTACTACTACTACTACTACTACTACTACTACTACTATTACTACTACTACTACAACAACTACTACAACAACAACAACAACAACAACAACAACAAATAACAAAAAAATAACAACTACTACTATTATTACGTTTAGCATTATTATACAGAGATTAGGATATAATAATATATTATAATAATAATCTTTATTAAATATGGATGAACAAAACTATAAAAGAATTATTACTTACCAATCAAATACACGCAATAAAAATCAATTAAAAAACACAAACATAAAATTTTAAAAAAGAAATTTAAACATAAAATAAAAAAAAATAAAAAAAACGCTTTTAATAAATGCAATAATTGCACTCAAACTTGTAAAGCACCAAAATTTTTGAAGAAATAAAAGTAAAGTGTTGTATATGCATCATAAAATAATTTATAATGCATTTACAACTTAATATATTTTTTATGGTTTTTATAGTTACATTTACAAGATGTAAACTCTAAATTTAAACATATAATAACAACACCATGTATCAAAGGTTCAAAAAATTTCTTTAATAATTCTTTATTTACAAATTAAAAACATAAATAATGCTTTAAAAACAAGTTAAAGTGATCTTTACTTAGCTTCGCCACGAACAGTAATTTGCTTGTACATGTGGGGAAATGTCTGTGATAAAAAAATATCTACAAATATAGCAGTTAAGCCCCATACATTATGATAATTGTTTTTGTAAACAGGAAGTACCCACTTGTTTTTAAACTTTGTGTAACCATATAAACTTTCATTTAGAAGTTGAGTTAATGAAACACAGAAGACCTCTTTTACCTAAACAAAATAAAAAACATACTTTAAAATTTTATTAATATTTAATAAATATTATCATTTTTGAAAGTAAGCGTAAAGTATATTATTTTAGTGCATTTTGTTGCCAAAAAGTTTAAATATTATTTATAATATTTAAACTTTTTGAGATTAAAATCTTTGTTTCCTAAAATCTCATTCTTAAATGAGATGATGAATGAAATGAACAGTTTCCTTCTATTGCCATGTGGACAATAAAAACACAACATTTTAATTAACAACATAATATTTGAATAGAAAAATAATTTTAATAACTTCAAAAGATTCCTTGAGAGTTTTTTTATTATTATTACTATTTGTTAGTTTTCTTTAATAACAATTTTTGTTAAAAATGTTACAAAAAAAATTTTTTTAATTCATTATATCCTTTTTAAATTATTTATCTAAAAATGTTACAAAAAATTTTTTTTAATTCATTATATCCTTTTTAAATTATCTAAAAAAACTAAATCTAAAGCAAACAAAAAAAAAAAAAAAATTAAAATTAAATTTTAACTTTTTTTTTCAAAACTCACCTTAAATTAAAAATTGGCCATTAAAGCAATATTGATAAGTCAGAGTTTTTAGATTTCTTGGGTCCCACCAGCCTAATTTGAGGCTAATATTAAGTTAAAATTCAAAAAAATTTTTGTAACTATAATGATTTCTTGATTTTTTGGGGCTGGTGGGACCCAAGTCCTACCAGCCCTAAAATCTTAAGGTAAGAGTTCACTGTGTCTTAAATAACAGAATAAACTTCAAAGTTTAATAATAATATTTATTAATTCAATCAAAATATATAATTGTTCTTCATACATAATTTAACACGTAGTTGAACCACAATAAAATTCATAAAAACTAAACTTACAACACGCGGTTCTTACTGAGCATATAACAAAGGGCCTAAAGAGAACCAATAAAAATAACCAAAAACTTAATTATACAAAAATCATTAATTCAACTTGATTATTACGAATCTCCGTTTTTCACTCTCCCTTGTTGACTTGTCAACAAAACTTGTCCCTTAATTGTCTTAAATTTTGTTTTTCTACGACAGACTGTCTCTTTGGCCATTTATCATTTTCACCTATACATCATATTGATCCACTCAGTCTCTTCGTCAACTACACTGATTATATTTTTTGAAGCATTTTCATCTGCATGATTATCCAAATCAACTTTTATTTCTATGGCGATTAATTTTCGAACAGGGCAAAAACACAGTTTAGTTGTTCCTTTACTTGAGACAATTTTTAACTAAGCTCCTCGAAATTAGCAGCCGTTCTCTTGCATGATTTCAATGACTTTTCCCATCTTCCATTGAGATCTGGGTTTAAAATCCTTATTATAAATTAAAAAAATGTCATCATTTTTCTTAAAAAGTACCTTTGTTTTTTACCATTAAATTTGTAACACAAGTGTTGTTGTTTTAACTCCTTTAACTTTTTTACACAAATGTTATTGTTTTAACTCCTTTTAACTCCTCAGGTAAACCATATTAAAATATTTTTGATAATCACTGATTAATTTTTTAAGATGAGTTTTTTTTTTTTACATCTAACATCTCAAGGTTCAAATTGGCTTCCAAATTATTTTTTGTTATATTATGTCCAAACATTAAATAAAAACGAGTAAGTGCTTTCTCCATATCATCTTCACTTATGTAGATAGGTGGTCTACTATTTAGGAAATCTCACACAACACAGTTGCAATCTTTGGAAAATCTTTTGTTTCTTCATAAACAACAAGAGATTTTCCAAACTTTTTGTAGCAGAACTTTGACTGACTGCACTAGACTTTCATAAAATATGAAAGTCTAGTGCAGTCACTAGACTATCACTAGACTAGCAGTCACTAGTATTACGAATCCCCCCCCCCCCCCACTATGGAGGAGGGGGGATTTGTAATACTATCTGGTAATACTATCTGGTAATCCCCTGTGAGCTATAAATCGTTTGAGTGCCCTTAGAAATTAAGGTAACTTCATGTCAGGAGTTAATTCAAGATGAGCAGCATGGCTAGATGCACAGGTCAAAATCAAAACATAAAGACTTAGAGACAGAATTAATTTTAATAGCTTTTGATATACAGTATTGGACAAAACATTTGCAACCAACATCGAACAATGCTAAAAAGTGTTCCTAATTTTACATGTCTTAAAAACGAAACGAACTATACTACCACAGCAAAGAGTTCAGGAGTCTGGAGTCATAGCATGCCATGATATGAGCAATCAGCTGACAGGTGACAGCACACATGCAGAATTTCGTTGACAAGTGCCATTTTGCAGCGGACAAAACAAGTGCAACTTTTTCGGTTTCTTTCATTTTCTTAAGTCTGGTCCGTGTCAACGTCACGGAAGTTTTTTAATAATTAAAGAAAGTATCCAGAAGTTTCCAAAAGCATGCAGAAGCTTCCAGAAGTTTCCAGAAGAAGCATCTGGAAGCATCCAGTAGCATCCAGAAGTATCCAGAAACATTCAGAAGCATCCAGACGCATCCAGAAGCTTCCAGAAGCATCGAAAAGAAGCATCTAGAAGCTTCCAGAACAGGTTCACACAGGTGTTCATTTTACTATATAAGAGACATGTAAATCGACATGTAATTCAGTCAGTATATGGAAGTCAATCAGTCAGTATTATCAAGACAGTTTATCGAAGTGAGTTTTATCAAAGTGTTTTATCGAAGAACATCAATACAAGAAGTGAAATACAACAAGTGTTTCATTACATCAATACAGTCTACATCCAACCAAGACGTTGTGTTCCACAGAGCATTATTCTATCATCACAAGGTAAATGTAACACAATAAGCCTTGAGAAGCGTGATTATTTATTTTTATTATTTTTATGACTTCAAGTGCAAAAATGGCTTCCGACAGTCTTGGATTGGAACTAAGAAAGAAAATTATTGGTGATTACGTAAGTGGAATGTCACAAAAAAGTATTTGTGATAAATATCACGTGAAAAAATGGACCATATCAGGACTATGTTCCAAATATCGTTTTACGGGGAAGTTGGCAGCAGATAACAAAGGTGGAAGACCGCGTTCCACCACTTCTAGAGAGGATTCTATGAATGTCAGATCCGTCATGAAGGATCCCTGGATATCATCAGTCGAGATACAAAAGCAATTAGAGCTGCCTGTATCGGACCGAACAATCAGACGACGTGCTGTTGAAGCCATATTGTTTTCTAGACGCCCTGCAAAAAAACCGCTGATTTCACTAAAAAACCAGAAGAAAAGACTCCTGTTTGCTACATCTCATATTGACTGGAATGTGCAGAAATGGCAAACTGTCCTGTTCAGTGATGAATTGAAGTTCAACATCATTGGGAGCGATGGCATTTGCCGTGTACGACCGGCCAGAAAACGTCTCGATTTATGTTACTGCCATAAGACCGTGAAGGATGGTGGAGGCAATGTAATGGTCTGGGGGTGTTTTTGTGCTAACGGTTTAGGTCCAATACATCGAAACGATGGAATAATGGACCGTTTCATGTATAAAAATATCCTGAAAGATGTTATGTTACCTCATGCTGAATGGAATATGCCAATAAAATGGGTTTTTCAGCAAGATAACAATCCGAAACACACTGCAAAAGTAGTCAAGCAGTGGTTTCAAGACAACCACCTATCGGTGATGGATTGGCCGCCTCAATCTCCGGATCTCAACTCTATCTAGAACCTGTTGGAGATCGTCAACGGCAGAATTAATCGTGAAGGTGTTTGTAATAAGGATCAACTGTTTGAACAAATCCAAAAGGTCTGGGCAGCGATTCCACAAAGTTTCATTGATCATCTGATCATATCTATGCCTCGAAGATGCAAAGCTGTGATTGACAACAAAGTATTCGCCACGAAATATTGATAACGAAACACAGCTTGGTCAACATTTTGTCGAGTTGCACTTGTTTTGTCCAGAAGGAAATCAACTTTTTTTAATACTTTTGATTAATTTATTAATTTTCGTGTACAAATAATGAACTTTGTGATGAATGAAACCTGAAGAACTTTGACTCTAAACAGTTACATAGTTATTTCTCTAAATTGAAAAAATGTGGCACTTTTATATAAAGAACTAAATTAGCATTATTTGGTTGCACTCGTTTTATCCGATATTGTATTATGGTTCATCGAAATCCAAACCAATAGCTTGAAACAAAAACATAGACTAGTTCGCATAATAATCTGTAAATCAGGAGTTTGCGGAGGTGTCTACATCATTATTCAATCATAATCATTTTTCTACTTCTTTTTTCTAAACTTCTTTTTCTAAAAACATTCAGTAGTCAATTCATCATAATTAGACATAATGAACATTTAATAGAACTTGTTAAAGAGTTGGTTGAGCAAGCAGCTAATAATGGTAAAACTGTGAAACAAATTTCAATGAATATGAAATTGTTAATCATTCTAGGATCAATAGTTAGATTTGCATTGAATATTTTTCAGCAACAAAATCAATTCCGAGAATTGATGAATTTAGGAAGTAAACTCATAAAGAATTTCCACATTCACACGAAATTTTCTGCTTTTAAGCAACAGCGAAAAGTTGCTTAGGACAAAACAACCTTTTTGACTGTTGTCCTGCTAAAAAATCTTTTCTTTAGACCATAGTTGAAAAGACTATTGACTGATAGTTTTCCTTACATTGTACTGCTGCAATTTCCAATCAAAACCATTACTTCCATATCCTATCAGCAAAACAATTCTACAGAAAACAGAAGTCTGTTTATTACTGCTAGAAACCATTATAAAAAGGTTTTTACTAACGCCAAAGCTCGCTATTCTCAGGTCATGAAATCTCGTATTTTATCACAAAAATTAGGCTCTCTTGACTTCTGGAGAATCTTTAATAGTATCAATAATAAGGGCAAATCTGTGACAAAGGCAAAGTTGAACTGTTTGCTAAGAAATTTTCATCAATATCATCTCTTGATTTCACTAGTTACATTCTACCTGATTTAGCCGTTTAGGTCTCAAATAGGTTGATCCATTGCTTGACATTCATATCACTTCAGCTTCTGTATCTAAAGTAATTTCCTGCTTAGACTCTTCTACAGCTTGAGGTCTCGACAACATACCTCAGGCCTTGTTAAGAAGCGTTACACAGCTCGCAATTTTCTTGCGAAAAGGCGATTTGCCTATGTGTTCAGCAGTTTTGCTGAAAAACTTTTCTCTTTTATAATATTTAAACTATCTTTTGATATTGTTTATGTGACATTTATTCAGAAGAAATAAAGTCGTAAGTAAAAGCATTTAACCGCAATTGTAAACTAATAGATATTTTGTTAAAGAAACAGTTTGTTTAATAATTATTTTGTTGTTAAAATTTAGTTAAAGAAAAGAAAGTGTTTTAAGTTTTATCTTAAACAATTAAATATATAAATTCCTTTTAAATATATAAATTATTATTTGTCATAATAGTTTAAAAATGCATAATTTATTTTGATGTAAATATTTTATTAATAAAATATTTTATTTTAAGTTTATTGTCAATTCAATAACGTTAAGTTATAATGACGTTCGTTTAATTTATGAAAATAAACTATGATCATGAATATGTTATTGGTAACTCATAAAACTCTTTATTGTTTAAAAACACTATTAAAAAGAGTTCACAAAATAAATAAGAAAAAATTTATTAACAGTTAATAAAATAACCAAAAACCAACTGTAAAATTATAAGAAAATAATGCTACACTGTGAATCATATTGCAAAATAAGACAATAATGGTGCAGTATAAAATGAAAGATTTGAACAACTTAAATATTTCTGCTGCTTTTCCCAAAAAAATTACATCAGAGGTCATATTTTTTGATCAAATCTGAGATCAAATCTTTACTAAGTTTTAATCTCAGTTTTTTTCTCAGTTTAAATCTTACTGCATATATCGAAAGCAGATTTAATTAGTTGATTTTTCTCTTTGTTCTGCTTGCATTGTAGTCTGCATTTCTACAAACTCGGGTCTAACTCTATTAGAATGAGCTACAGAGATGGGTGTATTTAATTTAGCAAGTGTTTTAAGAGTAGATTTTTTAGAGCGTATATTAGAATGTACTTTAACATTCAGTTCATGACAAAACCTGCAAGGCATATTTTTTTCCAAAGACTAATAATTGAAAAGAGTTGCAGCAACAAAACTTGATACAGTTTATAGTTATAAAGAATTTTTATAAAAAAAATAATCAAAAGTTTTAGGAACAGCTTTTTTTAGCTTTGTTTTTTTTTGGCTTCTGAAAATTAAATATATTACTAGAATCAGGAACTTTTATTCCATTGCAAAAAACAACATTTTAGAAATGATCTTTTACACTTCAAAAGTAAGTCATGTGTTTCAGATAACATCTATTCATGCATGTGAATCATGTGTTTCAAGTAACATACACAGAAATAATAAAATATAAGGAATTTTCTATAAAAACTTCAAGTTTCAATGAATGACTTCATCTAATGACTTAAATGAAGTATAACACACAAAAATTCTATTTTCCATAACTTATGAAGACAAATGAAAAAGATGCTTTTTAAAGTCAGCAAAATTTTATAATAACAAGACTGTGTGAAAAAAAAGAATTCTCAAGAAGTATTTAAGATATTAGCATGGAGGATCAAAAAACAGCTCTTGAAGCGCTTTTTTAGTAAATTTATTGATGGTAGTTCTCATTCTTTCAACTTCTTATTAATTTCATAATACCAAACTTACTCAGAGAAAAAGTGAAACGGGCATATCTATAGTTTTTTATATTCAAAATTGTTTAATTTCTTTCAAAGAATATCATTAATAACTCGATCATTTGTGATTATGTCAATTACATTAGTAAAAATCACATAAAATAAGTTAAAATAATCATTGTTTGCTTCCAGACTATCTATTCCTTATGACTATGGTAAAACTATTGCTAACAATAAAAATAAACTTTATTGAACTTTTGTTGAATCATCAGTGGATTGCCAATAATGAAAATAAACTTGATTCACTACATCAGTGGATTGTTTAACTTTAAATTAGTTTTACAGAAGCTGTGTCTTTATAGAAGTTAGGTTATGTCAATTTCTTGACTACTTTATTACTTTTACCAAAGGTCTTAAGTAATAAAAGCAAAAATAAAAATATTTCAGTTAAATTTTTTAAATTAAATTTTTTATACTTTGTTATGATAAAACTTTTAATATGGTAAAAAAACTTTGTTATGATAAAACTTTTGATTAAAACTTTATACAAAGCTGTAGAAAAAAAAAAGCTGAACAAACAAGCAAGACTGAAAAAAAAGAAAAAAAAAGCTGTACAAACAAGAACGACTGAAAAAAAAGAAAAAAAAAAGAAAAAAAAAAGCTGTACAAACAAGCAGGACTGAAAAAAACACGTTATTAAGAATATAACAACTTTTATAATTATAAATTTTAATTCATTTCATTTTAAATTCATTTGAATTTTAATTCATTTTAATTCTGTATTTCTTTTATTCTGTATTTATTTTAGTTTATTTTAGTATCAATTACTTACTTTATTTTTTTTTTAATTTGAAAACTAATAAATTCTTTTTCAGCATTAGCAATTTAAAGTCAAAAAATTAATGATTCTACCTTTAATTAAAAGATATAATTAATTACCCTGAAAAAAAATGATGTATTTAATTGTAAGAAATTTTATTGTTTTACCAAAAATGATTTTAAAAAAATATCATGTATTATATTATTATGTTATAATAAAAAAATATAATGTATATAATTTGCTTTTTGTAAGCAAATACCAAAACACTTAAATGGTTTAACCTAAATCCATTTTAGAGTTTTAGAATTTTACAGAAGTCACAACTTTCACGAAAAATATCACTTACTTCAAATGGATTAGGAGTAAGGTCTTGAAGAGATATGTGACCCAAATACCCGATTACTAACCATACACTGTACTTGCCAGTCTAAAATACAAATAATTACATTACATACAAACATACATACATACATACATACATACAAACATATATATCTATATATATATATATATATATATATATATATATATATATATATATATATATATATATATATATATATATATCTGCATGAGCATTTAAGCTCGTTAACACACGGATTGGAGTTCGATAGTAGTATTGTTTTGTTGTTGCATAGCATGTTATTTAAGTTGGGAGGTGAAGTAAATGTAACTCTGATTTTTTGTTTACTAAATTTTCTTCAGAAATTAAAACCAATATTAGGTATCCAAGGTAGTTTAACAAACCGCTCATCTAATTGTTCAGATGTAGTATTTTTTTAAAGGCAGTCTAAATAGTTTTTGATTATTTTATTAAGATTACTTTTGCTATCGCCGTTTTCTTAAGATGTATCTACGAGGAAATCAATTTCTTGTGAAAGGTGTTTTTGGGAGCAGATTTATTTTGCTCTACATAGAAATCCATTAAAGACGCCAGTGATTATGCTTGGGTTGATGGTAAAGTTTGGTTTTATTTGAACTTTAATTATCGCATCTTTACGGTGTATTTGAAATTCTTAAAATCATTCATTGTATTTGTAATAGATATATCTAAAAAGTTAAGTTGATTTCTTCTGTTTTCAAGTTCAACTGTATATCTTATGGATGGATTTTTTTCATTAAAAGTTCTAAGAAACAGTTCATGTTTTTCTTTAGAATCGAAGCGAGCATGGATATTGCCTACATATCTTTTGTAAGTTATTGGTTGGAATAAATTAACAAAGGCTATATTAAGGACTCTTTTTTCTATATTTTGCAAATATGATTCAGCTATGACTACCATCAACGATAAACCCATTGGACCTGAATTATGTAAAATTCGGATTTTATCTTCATATAAAATAACTTGCTTAATGAAAGTTCAATTAACTGGTGTATATCTAAAAGAGTTAATTTAGTCCTAGTTTTTAAATCCTCCAAATCATTGTTCAATATGCTGACAATAACCGATATTGCTTCATCGATCGATACAGATGGATATAAATTAACTACATCAAATGAAACTTGAATTTCATTAGGGTACATCTTCCATTCTTTAGCATCGTTATAAAATCTACTTGAATTAATTAGTCGTGTTGTATTTTTATTCAATGTTGGTTGAACAATTTTAACCAGATACTCTGATATTCCATAAGACGGTGTGTTAATAGTGGAAACAACAGGATGAATTGGGTAGTTTTTTTCTGGTTTGTAGGCTGAAGACAATCTGATGGATACATTTTAAAATAAGTGGCATTGTCTAACTTACCCTGTTTTCTTAATTTACATAACAGTTTTGAAATTTAGTAATGAATATGGGTGTTGGGTTGTAATCAATAACTTTACTATTTCTTATTTATTCTTCTAATTTATCAATTAAAAAGGGAAGAAAACAACTTTTATAAGATATAAGACTGTTGAACTTGAAAACAGAAGAAAACAACTTAACTTTTTAGATATATCTATTACAAATACAATGAATGATTTTAAGAATTTCAAATACACCGTAAAGATGCAATAATTAAAGTTCAAATAAAACCAAACTTTAACATCAACCCAAGCATAATCACTGGCGTCTTTAATGGATTTCTATGTAGAGCAAAATAAATCTGCTCCCAAAAACACCTCTCACAAGAAATTGATTTCCTCGTAGATACATCTTAAGAAAACAGCGATAGCAAAAGTAATCTTATTAAAATAATCAAAAAACTATTTAGACTGCCTTTAAAAAAATACTACATCTGAACAATTAGATGAGCGGTTTGTTAAACTACCTTGGATACCTAATATTGGTTTTAATTTCTGAAGAAAATTTAGTAAACAAAAAATCAGAGTTACATTTATCGAACTCCAATCCGTGTGTTAACGAGCTTAAATGCTCATGCAGAAGTATATATATTAGTGAGACTAAAAAGAAAATTGTTTCAAGAAGTGCAGAACACCAAAGAGCCTGTAAAAATCAAAAATAGTTGAGTTCAGAAGCCACGGAACATTCTAGAACATGCTGTGGTACTTTTGATTGGCTGAATCCTAAAACCTTGACAGTCATTCAGGAATTCAGGATAAAAAAAGTTAAAGAATCCCTAGAGATAAATAAAGCAAGAACTAGACACAAGATAGGTATTAGACAAACTGTTCTAAATAGAGATGACGGGGATAAAGTAAAAACAAAACCTTGAGGACCAATTTTGACAAAAATTAAACTTACATCACTATTCTATTATTTGATTGGTTTTTATATTTTATGCTTTTCAATGTCTTCTGTTTGAAACAGTTGGTTTTGTGTTATTTTGTAATGTTTTTTTCATTACCTGATGACGCTGACCACAATAGGTCAGCAAAATATTAATAATATATTATTACATCAAAATACATTTAAAAAAATAGTTATACCCCTTTTTTATTAAAATCACATTATTTATATATATATATATATATATATATATATATATATATATATATATTTTTTTTTTTTTTTTTTTTTTTATTATAAACCTCCCCAAGGCCCGAGGGGGGCCACTACAGTCGCGGTGGGTACGAATTTTTTTTTTTTTTTTTAATTTTTTTTTTTTTTTTTTTTAGTCGTTATTCGTGGTGCAACCCTCTCTCAACTCTTTAACTCCGAAACACGAACCTTGCCGAGCAAGGCCGCTGCGCGGAGAAACTAAGTTGAGCGCGGTACTTCCAGGGACGTGGTGGGAGTCGAACTCCGAACCTCTCGCTTACAAAGCGAGCGCTCTTACCACTACACCACTACCGCATATATATATATATATATATATATATATATATATATATATATATATATATATATATATATATATATATATATATATATATATATATATATATACATTTCCAAAGATTCTCTTTAGCACAAAATGAGTAAATATTCTAATAAATAAGATGTTTCTTTTATCTTTTTAAAACATTTGTTACATTATTTAATTGCATTTTTATTGT
Organism: Hydra vulgaris; assembly: GCF_038396675.1. Taxonomy (NCBI): domain Eukaryota; kingdom Metazoa; phylum Cnidaria; class Hydrozoa; order Anthoathecata; family Hydridae; genus Hydra; species Hydra vulgaris. Next base: position 32,728,885 of record NC_088925.1, on the reverse strand, counting down.
ATTTTTTATTATGAGGTCTCTATTAAATTAACTTAATTTTAATATTTTGATTTAACCATTTTAATATATTTTAACTGATGATATAGTCGATTTTAATATATTTTAACTGTGATATAGTCAAAACATGTATTTATAAAATAAATGATTTTAACTTAATCCAAAAAATTGTCTTATTTATTAGAATATATATACATAAATATATATACATATATATAAGTTTCTGCTGTTTAGAATGTCCGCAATTAAGGATATTCCAAAAGGAAACAAAGTAATGTTCTAAAAGGAAACAAAGTAATGTAATAGGCTTTAGAACTGAAGTTACCGACTGAATTACATACACGTTATTGAAATAGACAGTGCTGATGAAGATTTGACTGACGAATTAGCAGCATTCAGTTTAAAAAATGAAAATAAGGAAAGACCGCTGACAACAGTTGAGGGGAAAATCTGCTATTTAACTTACAACTAATAGTTTTGAAGAAGAACTTCAAATTATTCTTGTGTTATATTCTACTAATTTTTTGACGATAAAAAAAAGCGTTATTTAAATAAGAAATTATAAAAAAACATTTAATAATTATTAATTAATTTACGAAAAAAATTAATAATTGAAAAAAACTAATAATTAAAAAAATATAAAGAAATATAAAAACCGTTAATCATAAATATTAAGTTAACAGCGTTTTAAAAACATATCAAAACAACGAAAGTAAAAAATTTTAGCCACAAATTTATTCTTTATTACTATTATTAGAACATATTAAGCACTTTTCTTTTTTGGTTGCGTTTTTTTTTACCATTTATAGTTTAGAAAAATAGCGATCTGGCGCTATTTTTTCAAACTATTATTGGTAAAAAAAAAGTGCAACCTATTTAAACCCCCACCACCACCACCACCACCACCACCACCACCACCTGTTTATTAATTTTTAATTATTGTCAGCAAAAACTTTAAATGTCAAAACTAAAAAAAAATCAGTAAAAATCAGGCTTAAAAATTAGAAAATAATTCTTTCATTCATCAATAAAAAACTTTCAGCGTAAAATGGCTTTAAAAATTGCCAGCCTGATAAGTCTTGATTTAGCATATTAAATCCTATTGAAAATATGCTAAAACAGCTGTTCAAAATTGCGCATGTGACCGCAAGCCACGCTAGAATTAAATAATTTTAAGCGTATTTTGTAAAAAATAATAGTTCGGATTTATAAAATAAACTTTTTTATAAAAATACTTATTTCGTATCATATACCCCCCCCCCATCCCTTATTTATTAGATCTTGACTAAAAATCCCCCCCCCCCTCCTTTGTTTTGACGCATGATATTTTTTAGGTAATTAACACGCTTTAAAATAAAATAACTTATGATCAATACATAAGTGTTACGTCAGCGTTACACTATTAGGGAATCAGTGACCTGGGTAAATATATATTAGATTACAATTGCGTTATACATGTATATACACACAATTAAAGTTACAAGGAACAAAATGAACCATAAGTTTATCATTAGCTAGCAAGCTAGCTCGTATAGCTGCAGTAAAACAGCCAAATAAAATGATGCATTTTGCTAACTATGATAGTTACTAGTCTAGATAGGTCTAGTTTTTTTTGAAAATGTTGATAGTAGAGGCATTGATAACATCATCTGGCAAAGGATTCCAAGTATCTGCAACTCAATTATTAAAAAAGTTAAATCAAACTAAGCAATTGCTGTTAATTTCCCTACAAAAGCGTTTACAATGACGATAGATAAGAGAAATGAATGTTGGGTCAGTATGCCAGTTGATTAAATCAGTTTTGTTTTCAATTTTGAATTTTTGGATAAAATCACCACGTTCTTCTGTCACTTAGTGAAGTTAGTCCAAGATTAGATCATCTTGTCTTGTAATCAAGGAGCTTTAATTCATGAGGTATTTTTGTTGTACAGCGTTGTATTTTTTCAATTTCAGCATCTTTTTTACAGGGTTATTCATTTTTATATGCGCGTCTATTCATTTTTAAATGCATGTTTATTCATTCTTGTATGCGCATTTATTCATTTTATGTGCATTTATTCATTCTTAAATGCATGTTTATTCATTATTATATGCGCATTTATTCATTCTTATATGCGCATTTATATGCGAGTCAAACACCCACAAAAACTCTAATATAATTTTATATAAACAATAAATAGGTTTTTATGTTTTTAAATAGATATATTTATAATATAAAATAGGTTGTTGGCACTGTTATTTATTTAAAAAATGATTGCCAAGTCAGCGCTGGAATTATGTAACTATGCATAAGATTGAAAAATGGAATTAAATTGAACTCTGCAGTATCCATAATATTTATTCATTTTTATAAGTGTGTTTATTTATTCTTATATGCGTATTTATTCATTCTTTTTTATCTTCCATCTTCCGTAGGGATGGAAGAGAAAAAAGCAGTGCCAATTCTAAGTGACTTTTAACATTTGGTGATAGCCATCATCGAATGTAAAAAGTCTTCGTCTTAAGTATTTTTAACCTCGTTTACAAGGAAACAAGAACAATTTTTGACAAAGACTTTTTACATTCGATGATAGTTTATTTAATTTAGCATTATTTTATACTTAAAATATATCTATATAAAAACATAAAAACCTATTTATTGTTTATATAAAACTATATTAGAGATTTTATGGGTGGTTGAACGGCATATAAACGCGCATATAAGAATGAATAAATGCGCATATAAGAATGAATAAATGTGCATAGAAATATGAATAAATGCGCATATAAGAATGAATAAACATGCATATAAAAATGAATAAACACACATAAAAATGAATAACCCTGTAAGTTGTTCTTTTTTCATCTTTTTTAAGTTGTTCTTTTAAAAAAGACGAAAAAAACGATTATGATTAGATATAGCAGTTGCACAAGAAGGTGAAATCCATGGAGTAGAATGAGGCTTGACTTGGAATCAATAAGAAGGACTTAAAGATTCCACCCTGCCTGAATCCAGGAGCTTACAAAGGAGGCACATTTTCACTATTCTCAATGAAAACAATTTATGGAAGACTATAAAGATGATTGTAGCAAACACTACGAATGTTAACACTGGAAAACAGAATGGGATTGCCAGTCAGTTACAAAGACGTTTTACTGAAAAGAAACAGGAAGAACCACAATTCATTGATTGTCTACAACATGTTCTTGACTGAGTCCTTTACGTAAAAATAGATACAGAATTTTGAGGAAACAACATGTCATCCAATATCAAATACCTATTTATCCTAAAACTTGTTAAAAACTACGAACAACTTTTTGAAGAATGTGGAGTATTTCCTAAAGTGAAGTTTCAGAAAATATTAAAACTAACAAATTTAAGATGGAATTACCGAGGAATACTAGCTCTTTTGGTATTTATTCTTTTACCAGAGAGAAGAGACCTACTACTGAACATTTGTAAATTTATCTCTTACAGATGGGTGAGCAATTGGTTTACTGAATAAATGTACAATGCAGATGATTATTGGAAGCTTGCATGGCCCTACAAAAGCGTTAAACTAAGTGAAAAAATTTTGGAATCAGGAACCATTCATTCTGGAAAGTCCCAGAACAAATCAGTGTGCAGAAAGAGTAATTGAATTGTCTTCAAAATCTTTTTGACATCACTTAAAAAAGGAGAACCTCCAGCTAAGATTTATTTTCTTTAACAAAGCATAAGAATAGTATATGCACTTTAGCTAAGCTGAATACTACACAACCTTTTTTCATTAAATACAGTAGCTTTTTGTACTTGTGGAATTGTTATTTGAGTATTTGAAATGTAATTTTACATTTATTTGTAATTTAGAGTGTTATGATGTAACAATAAACTGTTAAATGAATTAAAAATTACATAATATTTTAACTACATAATAAAAAATTTTATTAAAAAATAAAAATCATAACATTTATTAAAATTTTATCCACATGCATATATGGTAAACTCGAAATTTTGGTTTATGTGTGAACTTTTTTAACAAGAAAATCAACTATTTTTGAACAAAAGTAATGAAAAAAAAAAAAAATCTTTTTATAACTTTTGTACAAATGTACAATTTCATTACTTTTGTACAAACTCATTGATTGCTTCTTTATTATCATTCAGAATAAATAAGTCCCAGCAAAATGAGCAGCATATGTTTTGTATTATATCATTAATATATGAGCTGTATTATATTAATAAAATATGTTCTGTATTATATCAATAATATATGTTAATATTATATTAACAATATATTAAAAAACATTGTAATAAGACTTGATAAATGGGTGGTTAATAAAAAGTTTTTCGGGTGATTTTACAATATAAGGCGTGATATAAAAATGATGTAAGAAGCGAGTAAAAATATTGTTTAGAAGTTTTTTCTACGGTGCGAATCAAAGTAACTTAGATACCATAGCAAAATCGAAATTTCAAAAAGTAAAGTTTTTGGTCCGAGCTTTTACTAGATAAGGATTATTTGACATCATTTACAGGGTTTTGCAAAGTTACAAGTGCACGTTTGCAAAGTTATAAGTGCATTTATAAAATTAATTTTAACCTTTATATTTCAAATATCAATGGAAAGAAAAGTACGAAAGCAATTACAGAAGAAACTAAAAATACGATTATATGAGAAATTGTGAAAAATAACTCGAAATATTGTTAGTCGTGTTATAAAAAATAGTAATAATTCACGTCATCTTCACTAAAAAGATAAGAAACGTATAAAATCAAAAATTTTATAAATACAAACATTGAACAGACAATATTTAATTCCGTGGTCTGTATTTGTTTTTTTTAGACAAAACGGATTCAATATACATGCTGGGTGCTCATATGGCTATACTTCAAAAGATACAAAAGCATAATTGACAGTTCCTGCAAATAAGGACAGAATGTTAGCCTCAAGTGCCTAATTTTCAATTTAGGAGTTGAATGTTTCCAATACAAAAGCGGCGCGTACAATACACAATATTTTATTGATTTCATCAAAAACAAACTAGTACCATTCTTTGAATTAAATCCAAATAAAAATCTTATAATAGATAATGCAAAATTTCATAAAGCAGCTGCAGTGCTTTAATTACTAAGAGAAAAAATATTACTCACAAGTTTTTAGTACCATACTCCCCTGAATTGAACCCAATCGAAGAGTCCTTTTCAATGTTAAAATCCAATTTAAATCCACAAGAAATGCTAATCCTGATATGACTGTTGAAGAAACTCTAGAATATATTTTATCACCTGATAATAATTATAATCAACAGTGCAATGCCTTTTATATAAATATGAGAAGATGGTTGGAAAAGACAATAAGGAGAGAAGAATTTATCTAATTAAAATATTTGAAATGATTTGTTTATTTTTTGTAATAATGTATATTTTTGCATGCCTTTTTAAAAAACTATGATTGAATAATGTATACTATTTTTTAAAACTTAGGGAAAGTATCTAATCTAGAAAAGTTATTGATATATAACAATATCCTAAATTAAGTAAAAATGTTGAGAATTTTCACTAATTTAATCACTTTTTTTAAAAAAAAAAAACACTTATTGATTGCTATGCTGTAATTTAATTTAATGTTTTGCACAATACTTTTTATTTTTTAAAGCAAAAAAAAATAATTTCCAAAAATATATATATATACACTTATAACTTTGCAAGCGTGCACTTAAATCTTTGCAAACATGCACTTAAAACTTTGCAAAACCCTGTAAATATTACAAGCTATGGCTAATTCTAATTATGTCATAACACATTGGCAGAGTGAAAAATTTTATAGATCGGGCTTAACGACAACAGGAGATGTACTTGTGGTATATTTTTATTAATAATGTTAACATTATATCACAAAGCTCTGCAACCAAAGCAGTAATAAGCAATATTCTTGAAATTTCTCCAAAATCATGTATTCCATTTGCTAAAAAGCAAAACATAATTTGAAAACTTGCTGTGTTGTTAAATGATTATTAAACAATTTACAGAAACAGAAAATGTCAAGACCAAGGACAAATTAAAAGGGAAAGTGCATTTAAAGAACTATTTAAAGGATTGTTAGATGTAGCACATAATAAAGCATTAAAACTAATAAAGATTGAAGAGGTTTTCTTAATTGGAACTGAAAGCAACAAAAACAAAGCAGTTATATATATATATATATATATATATATATATAATATATATATAAATTGTTGCATTTGGGAGTATGGAAAGTAAAAAATGATTCTTTTGTCAAATATTTTCATTTTGTCAGAAACTTAAAACCATTAATTTAATTACAAATTAATTGTTTTTTAAAAAACCCACAAAAACGCAAATTTAATTGACCAGAATGTTTTTAAAAACATTCTGAATGTTTTTAATAATATAAACAATGTTTTTATTTTTATTTTTTTTACTGTAAATCATGTATGGAGTGTTGCTACATTGACTATCTTAAAGCCTGACTCGCAACAAAGTGCTGCTACATCAACTGACAAATAGCCTGGCAGTGTGACAAGTAGCCTGACTTGCAACAGAGTGTTGCTACATCGACTATCTTATAACCTGAGGGTTTGGTTGGGGCAGGCAGTCTATTAAGTAATAAAAAAAAAAATTCCGGTCTTGCATTTTAATTTTTACTTTTTGTCAGCAAAATATCGGAATTTCAATTTTCAAAACCATTTGTAAAGTATAACAAAGTGGTGTATGTGGGGGCATTTTATCAATGATTACATTCTATCATGTATCTAATGTAGGATAGTGAACATCTTAAGTGGTGTTGTTGATTCCAAATGACTTTAAATGTTGAAATTTGTCAAGAGGATGAACAAAAATGGACATGCAACATTTGTGCTCTATAAAAAAGTAAAGAAAAGTCTTATTACATTTGTGCAATATAAATAATTCGAACACAATTGTTGATCAATGTAATTTAATCCTTAATAAAAATACATTTGATAATCCTTAAATTATCATAGTAATAAATTTAACAATCATGGAACAGTGAAAATTATGAATACTGATTATAAATAATAAAAAAAAATATAATTGAATTAAATGAAATAAATTCAGTCTCTTCAGTGGCATCTGGTTGTGGAAGGCGGTCTCTGCATTTTGCATTGCTTGGCAGATCATGGTAGAAGGGTGCATGTTCCTGAGGGATGATGCCTGATTCTATAAGTGACATCAGGTCATTCTTTTTTGGCACTAAGATTGACAGGCGGCAATTGTAGGCAGGCGCCAATGACAGATTATATGATTTATATGACTGTTTAGTTTTTATGATTAGTATTTAGTTTATATGATTGTGGACGTGTTTAACAATGTCCTCTGAAATTTTGTTGTGTGCTGGTCCTCCTTTTCTTTTATCAGTTCCCACAAATGCCCCAGAATCACCTTTTCCCGCTAATGCCGAATCAACACATCTGAAAGAAAATGAAAAGGTTTTGCAGAAAAAATCCTGACAAACTCTTTTCTTTAAACCATCATTTGAGAATAAATAATATGCACAACTTTTTGTTTTCTTTTTCTTAGGATCTGGCGCTGCACACCTGGAACGCTGTCAATTGATAGGCTCTTCATTAACAAGGCTGCACAAAAACTGTTTTTTAACATTATAATCTTGAAGACTATAATATTCCTGGCAATTGTTGACTCGATCTTCCTCAGATATTACAGAGTTGCATGTAAATCTGCACTTGTTACAATCAACTGGTTTGGGATTTTTAGCAGGAACTGTTTTGCCTTTTCTGGTAACATACAACAAACCATTATTGCGTGCCTTTTGCCTAATACTCCGTATCCATTTTTCAGGTTCTCTTTTTCTTTTTCTCCCTTGTTTGTCTTTTTCAAGATCAGGAACATGCACATGTTGGTCCAAGATTGGTGAAGAGAAATTAAAAGTATTCCCAATTTGATGATCATTATTGTCAAACTCATAGCCATCCGTATCACTCCGTATCAGAATTAGGCAAGTTGAGTTCATTGGAACTAGCAATTATATGTTGATTTGTACTAGTCGAAGGCACTTCAATTTGTTTTTCTACTTGATTATCCAAGCTAGCCACATGGAGGATTTGATTAGAGCTACTGGCAACAACATAAGATAAGCCTGTTGTTAAATCATATAAACTATTAGTCGCATTAACCTTTAAAAACACTTGGACAAGTTGATCCGAACTAACCGTTTCAACTAGTTGATCAGAGTCTGAGCTAACTGTTTGGACAAGTTGATCAGAGCTAATTGTAGGCCTATCAATGAGTTGATACAAAGTAAATGTTTCATTGAATTGATCTGGACTAACTGTTGATCAGAGCTACCTAAAATACAAACAATAATGTGACAGTTAATAATTTTGGCTTAAATACTTAAATAATAAAATCATAGTATAAAATTGTCAAAAAGGAATAATAATATAATTATCAATAAAAATGGTTAGTTGGTTTTACTTTCTAAAGATGTAATTTATATTTCACAGTTTAACATCTAGATTATTATTATTATTATATAGACATTCTAGATTTAGTTAAATAATGCCTCCAAGTCCAAAGTGGCTAAAGTACATGCTATGTAAACTTTAGACTAAGGGCCTAATTCAGCACCTGCCTTTTAATACTTTTATTTTCAATCATGACCTGATAATAATCAATCATATAGAGGCTATGAGTATGGCGCCTATGAGTCAAGTATGAGTATGATTGTTGCAGTTTGGTACTACTAGTCTAGTAATGATGTGCCAGTACACTATTAATAAGTAGTAGTCTACTTACTACTAAGCCTACTAGATTTAGTACGTGTACTACTACTGTTAGTGAACAGTTATAATTGTAATAATAGAACTAGACTCTACTCCTCTAGTCTACTCTGACTCTACTAAAGTACTATCTAGCCTCCTCACTAGACTAGGTCTAGGGAAGTAGAACAGCTAGATTATGTTGTAGGGCATATAATTTAATATTGTGATAATTATTAATCAATTTAATATAATAATATTCTTCAACATACCTTCTTCAAAATCATCCTCTTCATCAAGGAGCTTTAATATTTCTTGAGCATTGCGAAAAAATTTAATGTTTTTTTTTGTGGCCATCTTGTTTTGTAAAATGTCCGCCAAAAAACGAAACAAACCAAATAGTCCAAAAACGAAACAAACCAAATAATAATTTATTATTATTTGGTTTGTTTCGTTAGGTCATATTTTGATGACCAAACACATATATTTTTTTGATTTTCTTTCAACTAAGGATTAATTCAATGAAGTAAAGTATTTTTATATGAGATATTATTATAAATTTATGCAAAGTTATAATTATTTGCAGTTATAACTCATTTTGTCTGATTACGAAAAAGATTGAGTATACTGGTTTATTTACTTTGCAAGCAAAGAGTTTTTTTTTTTAGATCATTAAAGTAATTCTAATTCCTTCAATGATATAAAAAAGAAATAGCTACAAAATAAAAGTGAAAGTACATTTATGCAAAACAATAAATAGTTGTCAGGGAACAAATATTGTATGTCCAATACTACATTTGTGCTCTGTTGATTTTGCTAAAATCAAGATATTACAATAGTGTTTTGTGTTATATCTAATGATGGATATCACTTGTGGACATATTACAAATGTCCTCTACAAGCTTATGTTACTGCCAAAAAGAATATAGTAAAGCATTGATTTCATAAAAATGTGGACATACTACGTTTATGCTCTCTACAGTCGATATATACATTTATTTTTTTTTTAGATTATTCACCCAAGGCCCGAGGGGGGCCACTACAGTCAAGAAGGCTACTCATTTTTTTGTGTTTTTTATTTTTTCAATTGTTATTCGTGGTGCAACCCTCTCTCAACTCTTTAACTCCGAAACACGAACCTTGCCAAGGCCGCTGCGCAGAGAAACTAAGTTGATATATATATATATATATATATATATATATATATATATATATATATATATATATATATATATATATATATATATATATATATATATATGGGCAAATCCATTTATAAACTTATGTTACACACACAACAACTTTATCAAATATTTGCCTTTTTAAACTGTAAATTAAACTTTTAGCTATTTTGTATAAAAGCTGTTAGTCTAAAGAATAAAATAGAATAAAATAAGCTTAAAAGTTTTGAGTCTTTTTTGAGCCAAGAGGGTGAACTTTTACTGAAAATGCCACTTAACTTACATTACACGAAAAACAAGGTAAAAAACTGCATCAACTTTTAGGTCAGATTTCTGCGAATAAGTAAAGCCGTTTGTATTCGAAGCTTCCACAATATGTTGAGAATTCTATACCAATTTAAAAAATATATAAAAACTTGCTAAGAAAAATTGCAAAGAAAAATAAACTGGTTTTTTTGATACTATCTATTTAACTTGTGTTACATTATTTATTTTACCGAGCAATTATTATCATGGATTTTTTATATCTTATATTAAGAGTTAGAGTTACATAACCAAAGAATTGCAAAAAGATTGAACTCATTTATGAAAAAATAATTAACAAAGGAAACTTTAAAAAACTGGCAGCACTCTTCCTGAGTGATTTTTTATAACATTTATGAAAGTCATCAAATCGAAACAAATTTTCCGCAAGACCTAGAGCAACTTCAAAAAATTACTTTAGTTTTAAAACTTTGAGTTGGCTTTATAAAAATTATAAAAGGTTTGAGTTGACTTTGTATTAAAAATTATTTTAGCATTAAAATATTTAATTAAAAATCTGTGGTTTGTTAAAGTTTTTACTTACACTTCTTACGTTTATGCGTATTGCCTTATTTTCATTAGGTTGAATTTTTAAAACGCTGCAAAGTATTATTATATTTAAATCTTTTAAAATTTTTTTGACGTAAAAACTGCTATCATAGTTTAGGAGGGGTTCAGGTATATGTGATCATTTGTGACAAGAGGGAAGGGGTTTAGAATTGACAAATATAAGGTGACATGCTTTATGGATGACCCCCCTTAATTGCATTTACAAACAATTTGTTTTACTAAAACATAATAAAGAAGGTTCTAACTGATTTTTTCTATAATAGGAGAATAGCAAATAAATTATTATTTTTTATAATATCTAAATAAAAATATTTAAATATAGTTCTTATTTTTATTTATTTATGTATATTTATATGCAAACCAAAATAAGAATACATAAACAAATAAAAATACAATATAAATAATTTTAATTAACATTAAAAAAAAAAAAAAAAGATTTTTTTTCTAAATTCTCCTAATATAGAAATTTTCATTTAGAACCTTGTCAAACCAATGTGACATAATAAGAATTACTTAATGACATAATTCATTTTGATAACAAAATAGCGCCAGAACTTTAGTAAATGCATGTAGTTTTAACTTATGTTACACAAACTTAAATGAAAATGTGCTTTAAATGACCATCATTATTCAAAACTTTAAATGTAAAAACATAACATTTAATATTCATTGGCATATAATATTAAAAAACTTAAGTTTTTTAACTAAATTTTACAAAAATCAAAACTTTATCATGTTTTTGTTAAATTATGTTACATGAAAATTGCAAAAGTTCTTTCGTTATTTTCTTGAAATATATATACATATTTTATAAAGTATAAAATCTGACCAACAACAATTTGAACATGATAGCTGCATTTTCACACTAAATTAGTTCCGATTATGCAAATAAATTTATGGTTAAAATAAAATTTTACAATATTTTTTTTATCATGCGAGAATAAGAAAAACCGTAACTTTTGCAAGCATAAAAATGACTAAAATAATTTAATTTTAGTACTAAAGGTAAATTTAAATAAACTTTTATGTGTCTACTTCAATATTGTTTGACTAAAAGTTGACAAAAAAGAGAACAAAATTTGATACTTTTTCATTTTCCGTCGTAGAATTAACCATATATATACCAACCCTCCGATTTAAGAAAAATGATGTCGGCAATAATTTGCCGACCTCAATCTTTTAGAGGTCGGTCTCAGGTCAGCAAAAAAAATTTGAAACAAAGGTCTTCCCATAAAACACAGTTGAGATTGCAGGCAGAAGCTAAAACAAAATAAAGAGAAAAAAAAGAAAAAAACAAACACAAGAATTAATAAAGAGTCGTAAAGCATTAGATACTTCGAGTTGTTCCAGTGAAAGTTCAGAAGTTGAGTATGGTGATAATAAATACCAAAGTACAACTGCAACTTCTTCTTCAATGTCGGCAAAGCTAAGTATGATAGTATCGAGGGTCATTCCATGTTATAAGAGTTAACTTTTGAAAAAAGTTTAAGACTTTAATGCTATAATTTTTGCATACTAAATTATATGATAATATTTCACATTTCTGAAAAGTTTCAAGCCATTTCCATTTTCGGTTTATTTTTAATAGCTTAAAGGGTATCAAATTTCACATCCCTTCTAAGGCTTCACTACAGTTGAGGAGACTACTCAATATATTTACTGTCTTCTTTATCATTAGACTTGTTGAAATGTTTTGATAAACATTTAGGTGAAATCATAATTGGTCTTTTACCATCTACGTTGCACTTGGATTTACCACATACTGATTTCATAACAATTTGACACATGAGACATTGTTTTAGCTTTGCAAATGCTATTGTCTGACATGCATCTTTCCTTGCATCTATAAAACAACTAAGTTTCTTCACTCTTTTTTTGCTCTCTGTCTTCTTTCTCTTGCACTTTCTTTTCTTTTGAGTTGTTATGAGATTCTTCGAGTTTTAGCACATCTTGACCTTCCATGGAGCCATGGACTTGAGTTACCCTTGTAGTTGCTTTGTGCATACCATTACTTTGAGTTGACTTTTTTTTTGGATTGTCAAAAGACCTGGTATTTTATTAAGATTGATGCTTTTTTCATGTTAGTCTGTAATCATGGTCTGCAATGACAAACATTTTTATTTCCAGTTTGAAGCTTTCTTTTTCCAATACATTTGGTTATCTTTTCATTTCATAGATATAGGAGAACTTATTTTGCTATTTAGAATTGTTGAAATATCAGTAACGCTAGGCAAATTAGCTTCCTCGGCTATCATAGAAGCTTGGTGGAACTCCGCATAAATGCAACATTTAAACTTTTATTAGTAATACCAACATTTTTACCAGCTTTTTGTATCGATCCTGGCGTAGCCCACTTGTCCCACATACTTGCAAGAGACAACATAAAGGCTTCTCTATTAATTGTTTGATGTTGATTGAACAGATTTTCTTTCGCATTAGCATAGTGTTGATGAAATGCCTTGTTAATTTGATCAAGTAGTTGTGTTACCCTAGTAGTGTCTGGAGGTGATATATATAAATGTATTTCTTTTTCTGTAAGAAATCGAAGTAAGGTATAATGAAAGCAAGAACTGTGACCATCGCTCAGTACAACAACAGGGCGAAGTATTTTTTTTGCAATCAAGTGTCTGTCAAATAATTTATAAAATGCAAGGATTTGCGATCTTGTGATCCATTCTCTGTTGTCAAAACTAATAAGTTAGGAATATTTTGAACAGCACTCAGAAGAGCCATCTGACTAGTAATTCATTGAGTACCAACTATTACATGACAGATGCATTTTTCACCTAAATAATAAAATATTTTTAAAAATGTGTCTGCAGTTTTAAGTAATAAAATATATGTGTTGTCTTAAAGTCAGGGGCTCACAGAGGGTGTGGGATCTTTATTTTGGTAGTAAAAGGGTGAAGAGCATCTAGTAAATTTTTATGATCTGCCCTGGACATCATGAAATCTCTGTGCACCTCTGCCTAAAGTATATTTATTTTCAAATTTGATAATTTAATTGGAAAATAAAATGTAAGAATAATATTTGTAAAAAGTAAACTTTAAAGTTTAAAATGTGTTTTAAGTATAATGTACCTGATAATGACACCATTGGATTTATTATGACACATTCACAATTTTGCCGAAACATTTTTTGACATCTTTCACCACGACCACCATATACTAAACCGCTCGCTGAACCATTAACACCAAAGTTAACAAATTGTGGTGTTTCATCGTGATTGAAGATCTGAGACAAGTCAATTTGCCTGGTCCAATGTCCAGATACTTCTTGATTTTTATTAATCATGATGTCACATTCAACCAATTCTTTTGCAAGATCATCTGAAAGTGAATGGTCAATAAAATTATTATTTTTAAATCAAAATATAGCACATTTCAAAGTTATAACTCTATATCATTTCTAAATTACTTGAATGAATTTGTTAATTATTGCTCTAAGTCACGGATACAGCATATACTATTTACTTATGTGAATTTCAAAGTTGTTTTACCTAAATGAGAGCAGGCCATTTCACAAGTGCAATTCATTGCTCTATTCATAGTGATAATTCCTTGTCTTTTTAAAGAAACATTGACATGTTTGGCGTCCCATAATCTCCAAAACGACTTACTTAGGCTAGATAGAAATATATATGAGTGTGTATATATATATATATATATATATATATATATATATATATATATATATATATATATATATATATATATATATATATATATATATATATATATATATATATATATATATATATATATATATATATATATATATCTTTGAAAGTCATTTTCTTGTTATACGTTAAAATATGGGTAGAATTCAATAAATACTATATAAACTTTTTTTTAAAATATATATATTTTTTCAATAACATATAATAGGTGTATGCATATGAAACCGCTGTTTTTTCTTTGAATTAGAACGTTTGTTTTGGAGATGTTTTATTTATATTTCTTTGAATGTAATTTCCATTATTTTCTGCTACTTTTTGCCAATTTTTTGGTAACTTATGAATTCCATCCCAATAGAATTTCTCAGGTTTAGAAGCTATCCAATCATCGAGCCATTTTTTGACCTCTTCATAATTCGAGAAGTGCTGATCTGCCAAGCCATGTGACATTGATTGGAATAAATAGTAATCTGATGGAGCAAGGTCTGGTGAATACGGCGGGTGGCATAAGACTTCCCATCCGATAGTTTTCAACGCTGTTTGAACAACTTTACAAACATGAGGACGAGCATTGTCATGTTGAAGAATTATTTTATCGTGTCTCTCAGCATATTCGGGTCGTTTTTCTTCTAATGCTTTTCTTAAACGGAATAATTGGAGTCTGTAAAGTGGCCCATCAATTGTTTCTTTAGGTTTTAGCAACTCATAGTATACCACACCAATCTGATCCCACCAAATAGACAGCAAAGCCTTATTTCCATGAATTTTTAAATTGGGAGTTGATGTGAAAATAACCTTTATGTTTTGTTTTCGAAATTCTTTACAAAGTTTCGGACCAACAATTGGTATCCAAGGTAGTTTTATAAAGGGTTGGGTATCTAATGGTTGACATGTGGTGTTTTTTGAACCGTTTTTTAAATAGTCTATGGTAATATTATTTAGAATGTTCTTTTCGTGGCCATTTTCAACAAATATGTCTATTAGAAAATCAATTTCTTTTTGAAGGTGTTTTTGAGAACAAATTCTTTTTGCACGACATAAAAATCCATTGAAAACGCCAATAATAATGTTAGGATTAATGTTCGAGTTAGGTTTAAGTTGAACATTTGTAATAGCTTCTTTTCGATGTATTTGAAATTCATAAGCTCCAGAGCCTGTGTTTGTAATATTAATATCTAAGAAATTGAAGTGTTTGAGGTCGTTTTCAAGTTCCATTGTGTATTTTATGGCAGGATGTTGTTCATTAAAGATGTTCAGGAACATTTGTTGTTGTTTTATTGAAGCGAAGCGAGCGTGACAATCATTTACATATCTCTTGTAAGTTTTTGGTTCGGATGTATAAACAATTGCTATGTTAAGGGCCTTTCTTTCTATATTTTGTAAAAATGCTTCCGTCATAACAACCATTAAAGATAAACCTATAGGACCTGAATTAGGTATTACTCGGATATTGTTTTCATATAAAAAATAGCATATACTTAATTGGTGAATGTCTATTTATTTATGATTATTATTTACTATTTTATCTATAATACCTGATGACGCTGATCATGATAGATCAGCGAAGTATCGAAATAATTATATATTATTAAAAAAATACTATTTTAAAAAAAGTTTATACGCAGCCATATTTATTGAATTCTACCCATATATATATATATAAATATATATATATATATAAATATATATATATATATATATATATATATATATATATAATATATATATACATATATACCCATATATATATATATATATATATATATATATATATATATATATATATATATATATACATATATACCCATATATATATATATATATATATATATATATATATATATATATATATATATATATATATATATATATATATATATACCCATATATATATATATATATATATATATATATATATATATATATATATATATATATATATATATATATATATATATATATATATATTGAAAACTTTATATATTATACTATACAGTATAATATATAAAGGGTTTACATTTAACTGTGTAATAATTCCTAATTTTTGATGTTCTTTTTCTTGTAAATTTGTTTGGAACTGTGGACATATACAACTGTGGAGACATACAACTTCTATAGTTTTAATAAATTATATAATTTTTACCTTTTCTTCAAAGCAATGAACTTTCTTCTTCCTTTCATCTTTTTGTTAGCATAATCTCGAATTTTTAACACATCCATTATGAGGTTTGTTAGTTTTTTTCTGTTCATAGCTTGATAAGCATAATTTTTACAGCATACACACTTAACTATAGTATCTTCTTCAGATGTTAGAATCATTAGATGTTTTTTCTCAGTTCCTGTTAGAACTAGATTATCTAATCGCTTATCAATCACAGTTTTGCTTTTTATTAATGGAAAATGCCCTGTTGATATTGCAGCAGGCCCTCACTTTCCATTAATTTTGCACCACTCTACAGCTTATTTTCTCTGTTTGTATCTTTCATCTCGGTTAAATTGCTATACAGCTGCTTCAGATTTATTCCTTGCCTATTTTTATTATAGAATTTGCATTTTCTCTTAAGCTAAACTTTGGTTTCATTTTTGTTTTTATCTTGATGCTTATTAAGAAATGAAGAATTTGGGTCAAAATACATGATTTTTGGAATTATTTTAAAAATAATAAAGTAATTCCAGATTTCCTTATATAATAAGATACATATATCTAGCAGATAATACTATACAAAGAATCTCCACGATTGAGATAATCATTAAGGAGATATCAACAAAAATAAGATTGTTTGTTTAAGGGCACCCAGCCAAAAATAGGCAATTTTTAGGTACAAATAAAATAGTAAAAATAAAATTGAATAATGCTTTTAACCCCTAGGAAGAAATTAAGTCTCTAGACAAAATAAAAATATAAAAATTTTGAAAAAAATACTGCTGCCAAACTTTTAAAAACATATTTAAACTTGTTATCTTTTTAAAGGCACTATACCTATACCCTTATTTTTAAAATCGAATATAAACAAGAAAAGGCAGCAACCACTATAGTAACATTCAATGTCTGAAATATGAAAAAAATAGATTAATTTTTCTAAAAACAAAAGTCCCTTTTTGTGGTTATTTTTATGACTTTTTAACCAATTATGACATTTTTATAAAGTTCACCATAATTTATTTGAGTTTATCAAATATTTTATAAATATCTTTTTTTTAAATAACTTTTGCTCTTTAATTAATCATATTTAGTCATTTTCTTGTTCAAAACTAAGTGTTCCCCAATAGTAAGAAGTCTATTAATTTTCTGTTCCAGATTCGGGTTCCCAAAATAATTTTTCACAAAAATGAACTTCCCTTACTTTAAAAATTTGATGAAAACAGGAAAAAACAATCCACTTTACTGTCACATTCTCTGTATAAAATATGAAAAAAGTGCCTAACTTTTGTAAAAATACCCCTCACAAAAACTCTATTTCTGTGTTTGTTTTATGACTTTTTAAAATACATATTCAATTTTTTTAATATTCAACATAGTAATAATTTATTTTATTATAAATTTTACCAAAATTTTTTTTTATAATTTCCCTCTGGTAATTAGTATATTTTAGTCATTTTTCCATTGAAACAATGCTGAACCACCCAGGAAGACATCATTTCTTTTTATTTTAGTTTATTTGTATTTTATTTGTATTTTATTTTTTACAGATTCAGAATTCCAACAAAATTTTTCACCAAAAGTAACCCTGCCATTTTTGAAATTAACAAAAAAAAATAAAAAATCAACACCCTTTAATATATACTTTAGTATATATTTTAATATATACACCCTATATTAGACACTACACTTTAATATATACACCCTATATCTAAACATAACTGTGTTTAATTTTGACAAAATTAAGTATACATTGCAATACAACACATTATATAAAAACTATTTGAGTATATATTATGTAAAAAACATTAAAATATTTGAGTAATCTAATTAAAATTTATTGTTATTTAAAAACAATAAAAATAATTTTTTTTTAATAAAAATTTTAAGAATGTATTTAGTGGATTTGCACTTAATTGCTTCCACTATTTCAACCAACAAAGACTACATGGAATGACCACTTCAGTGTTGTCCCAACCAACTTGGAGTTGGAAATAGATTATAGAACCTAGTAATTAACCAGCTAGTTATTTATGACTTTACCTTCACTTGTATATCTAATCAAAAAACAAATATATCCTATCAAAACACGCCTAATCATTATATTGAAACCAATAAATTTAAATGAAGTATACTTTGACCATCTTGTTGGCATACTTCGTAGACAAACCAGTTTTGATTTTCTCAATGTCATTTGATGTTCAAATATTACATGCTATACACCCATACCCATAACAAAAAATTCCACTTGTTGGGAAAACCTGAGCATCTGAAATCGAAATACATTAAACATCTTGTAGATTGTTATTTTTTTATCTTAGCAAAGGCAGTTGACCATCTTGTTGGCATACTTTGTTGATAAACCAATTTTGACTTTCTTAATATCATTTGATGTTTTAACATTACATGCTTTACATCCATACTCATAAAAAAATTATTTCTGGGAATTCATGTTGTATTAGTCTTCATGCCTTTGTTATATTTGGTCTGATATAAAAGTGATAGGTTTAACAGTTTTTTTTTTAATGTTAATTCACCTCCCCAAGGCCGAGAAGGCCACTATAGTTGAGGAGGTTACTTTACTAGTGGTTACAACTCTCTCTAAATCTGAAATACAAACCTTGATGAACAAGGCCACTGCACAGAGAGTTAGTTGAGCGTGGTACTACCAGGGACATGGTGGGGATCGAACTCAAAACTTCTGGCTTATGAGGTGAGCGCTGTACCACTACACAATTATCGCATTTCATCTTTTTTACATAAGCATTTCTCTCAAAATAATTTGCTTTTTTAATTATTGCAAAAAGTCATGTAAATAGTTCCTGTTTGATTATTGAGTTCTTTGATTTTTAAGTTTTTTGATTACTGAGAAATTTTTGAGATTACAGAGTTTGTAATATCAAAGATGTAACCTGCTCTATGTTTGTTGCGATCTGAATAGAACGACTTGAAAAATATTGGTTTTAGTGTAGAAGTAGAAATTGAATATTACCAATACACACACGCGACCAAACATCAGACATCAAAACACATCTAAAGACTTTATTTATGAGAATTGAATTTTCACTTCCAATCTGAAAATCCCACAGTTTTAACAAAGGCCCTGCAAGTTTGTACCTAGATAGTGGATTCCAAGTAGGGCTTACTTGTTTGAAAAATTCAACCCATAATGTAACCATTAAAGTATCAGTTCCATAGATAGCTTGTGTAAAATTTATTTCTAATTTTTCAAGGCTTTTTTAGTCACAAGTATTCATCCATCATGTTACACCAGGAAAATTACGAGTTGATAAAGAATGTGAATTTGGAAGGGTTTCTGTAGCAGGTGCATCAACTAATAAACAATTCGGAACAAAATGACTACTAGTAGAGGGTATAAGAGGGTAATTATTTGGATCGCATAAAATCAGAGAACTCCTGTTGCTTAATATTATCTCATTGTTTTATTTTTATTAATCAGCCTAAATGGTTTACAAACAGCTACTACACAGCTAATCCTAATATCATTAAATTGATTCTACATAGATCGGATTTTTTCAGCAATATTAGTTTTTTTTAGTTTTTCCAGAAGATTTTTAATTGCGTTTATTTTTTGTAGTAGTAATGTCTTTGCACACAACATGAAAGTTTTATTGTTTTTAAAATTTGGACTTAAGAGTACCCCTCTTCACGGTAAAACAGAATTGTTTCTTTTTCTATAATACTTAAATCCTATCTTTAGCCCATTTTTAACATTAAATCAATTTTTAAAACTAAAATACAACACAAAAAAATTCTTAAAACGTTTAAATATACTAACTATTCAAGATATTATTAATTGTAACCAAAATAAAGATATTATCAACAGTAACCAAAATAAAGATATTTTTAACTGTAACCAAAATAAAGATATTATCAACTGTAACCAAAATAAAGATATTTTTAACTGTAACCAAAATAAAGATATTATCAACTGTAACCAAAAAAAAGATATTAAAACACGATTTTATCAAAGTAGTTTTGATTTTAACTCTCTTAGTCACTTTTAACAGTTGGATTAATTTTTTCACTAATAAAATTGATAATCACTTATGAATTATTTTAAAATTTTTTATAATTAACTTTATTAAGAAAAATTATACCATCACATTGTCTGATCTTGTAACTATGTTTTTTTTCCCATAGCTTTTTAACATTTTGGGTTTTCTCAGACATCCTTCAGATGGAGTAATAATTGTTTGTGACAAGAAAAACTTTTAACTTAAGGTTCTGAACCCTTGTTTCTAAGTTGATGTTTCTTTTTGTTGTTTTTTTAACATCCTCACTTCCAACCAGGCTGCAAGCAAGCACAACTAAAGTTGGTAGTTACTGGAAGAGAAAAGATGAAGTTTATAGGGCAAGATAACAATTGATAGACAACTTTAATATTGCAAAGTATATGAATCAGGAAAATAAAATGAAGTAAGCGAATACCAAAGAAATGATGTTCGAGGAAAAAAACTAGACAAATAAGAATTTTTAGAGCATTATGGAACAGTCACAGTAAAAAGGCGAGACCTAATAGAATGATGAGTAATACAAGAATGAATTTTAATAGATGGCAAATTTAATAGATGGCAAATTTAAAAGACGCCAGCTCTTAAGAGCAGTGTCTGTATATAGTATTTATAGAAAAGTTATTGTATTTGTAGAAAGAAGAAAGAGAAGCAACATCACAACAATGTGATAATGGTTGGAGGTTGGCAGTAAGAGCAGATCCAAATATGTTTACAATGCATTTTTGCCCCTTGTCAAAAAGAGAAAGGGCATCATTAAAAGATCCGCCCCAGATATAGCAACAGCACTCCACACAAAGACGGATTTGAGGTTTATAGAGATAAAGAACAGAACCTGGAGTAAGAAAGTGTCATGCACAATAAAGATGCAACCTTAGCTGATGCTAATTTTGCAATGGATTTGATATATGATTTCCAAGAAAGATCATGTAAGAGTTAATCCTAGAAGATGAAGGGTAGATGACTTATTAAGTACATTACCATTCATAAATAAAGAAAGGTCTAAATTATTGCGGTAACAATTAGCTGAAATAAATTGGGAATTATCTTAATCAAAGTTTACAACCCACTGTGAGCCCCATGTAGCAGAGTGAAATCCTTTTCAAGTTCAAATTACTCCTCCGAGAAATCAGAGAGTGTTGGCATCTTATCATGACAAGAACAAATGGTAGCATCAGCAAACAATACCACCTTAGATGTGAGAATATCTGGAAGATCATTAATGTAAATTAAAAAGAGTATAGGGACAAGGATTAAACCTTGAGGAACCCCTGAAGTTACAGATTAAAAAGAAGAGTGCTGTCCATCAAGGATAACTTTTATACTACGATTGGAAAGAAAGAATTCAATAACCCTTAAAGATGTTACCTGATACACTATAAGAAGAAAGCTTATGGAGAAGGCTAGCATGCCAAACTTTATCAAAAGCTTTAGAAATGTCAAGAGTGATAGCCTTAATCTCTCCACTGTGCAATAAAACCTTTCAGTTAGTACTATTAGCAAATTAGCTGTAGAACAAGAAGATCGAAATCCATAATGATAATCAGAAAGTAAGTTATTACATTCAAGATGAGAGATTAAGTGTTCATTAAATAAAGATTCAAAAACCTTGCCTATGACAGGAAGAAGACTAATGGGACGGTAGTTAGACAAGCCAGATCGCTCTCCAGAATTTTAAAAAATAGATATAAGAGATGCCGCTTTCCAGTATGCTGGAAAACTAGACTCCTATAAAAACTAGTGAAATAGTTTTGAGAGTATATACCACAGCTCCGGAGAACACTTCCGCAAGACTACAACAGGCATGTTGTCCTGACCACAAGCTAAAGAAGAGTCTGAGCAGGAAATCACTTTAGATACAGAAACTGAAGTGATACGAATGTTAAGCAATGGATCAACCTGTTTGACGGTTAAATCAGGTAGAACACAACTAGTTGAATCAAGAGATGATATTGATGAAAAGTTCTTAGCAAACAATTTGGCTTTGTCTTTAGGTGAGGTGACAAAATCTGAAATATACAAAGAGAGGTGGAATAACAGATTTGCCCTTATTATTGATACCGTTAAAGATTCTCCAGAAGTCACAAAAGCCTAATTTTGAGATAAAACACAAGATTTTATGAGAACAGCGGGCTTTGGCATTAGACAACACTTTTTTACAATGGTTTCTAGCTATAGCACACCAACGTCTGTTTTTTGAAAAATAATATTTTTGATTAGAAATTGAAGCAGCGCAATGTGAGGTAAACCATGGAGAGGAGTGAGGCTTAACTTGGAATCATTGAGAGGGAATAAAAGATTCCATGCTAGCCTGAATCCAAGAAGTTATGAAAGAAGCATATTTATCAGCAGGAAGATGAAAGATTACAATGATAGGGGATTCTGATGATGAAGAAGAATGAAATGATCAGAAGCACTTAAGGGTGAATGTGGAGAAACTGAGAA
Organism: Hydra vulgaris; assembly: GCF_038396675.1. Classification (NCBI taxonomy): domain Eukaryota; kingdom Metazoa; phylum Cnidaria; class Hydrozoa; order Anthoathecata; family Hydridae; genus Hydra; species Hydra vulgaris. The sequence goes on along the minus strand of NC_088925.1, from coordinate 32,705,817 downwards.
TTGACTAGGATCAGAAATAACACATAAGTTGAGTAGAGAAGTTAAATGATTCGAGTTGTCTGGAAAACGAGTTGGAAAGTTGACTACTTGAGTTAGAGATTGAGAAAGGCAAAAGTTGTGGGCCTTAATGCCTGCAGAATCAGTGACACTAGAGCCAAGACATTCAGTGTGATGAGCATTGAAGTCATCAATAACAACCTTGGCTTACGGATAAAAAGAGTGGACTTGATCAATTTCATCAGAAATGACATCGAAAAGAGTGCAGTCTTGAGATAAAGAAGAGCGATATAGAACGATAGAGTGAAGTGGTGCTAAACGAAAGCACATAAAAGAATAGTCAGTGGATTGAAACCTAGTTTTCCAACAAATGGGTGAATTATTGCAAATGTAAATGCCCAGACCAAGCATGTGGCTACTAGAGTCTTTGCATATTAAAGTAAAATAACCATCAACACTAAGATCACAAGATGAGACAGCTTTTTGATAGTTTTTTGTGTTTTATAGTTTTTGGAACCTTAGTCATTTTTAAATTTGTTAAAAAACTTGACTCAAAGCATAGAGATAGTATTCAGTACACTATTTAATAGCCTAAGCAACTTCCTCATTACTAATTATAAACTCTAAACCATATCAAAAGGCTCCAAATGCGGCCACGACAATGCACACTAAAAGTACGAACAGGGACACCACTCATGCACAACATTGCACTGTTAGTACTTAACAGCTATTAATGGAATCAGCCTCTCTGAAAGCTACCACAGAGTTCAGGAAACCTGACTACTAGCTGTCCTCAGAACCATAAAACTAAGTTTTAGAGCTGTTTCCTCTTTAAGAGATAATATAATGAGTTGCCTAGTCATAAAAACAGAGACACAAGCAAAACCCATGCATTGAGTCAAGAAGATCCAGCAATTAACATCCTAAACTGAAAACAATGTACTATAAATTCATCTGTGCCAGCCTAGTAGATGAAGAAGGGGTGTGAGGCTGGTTAACAGATAGGATCTATTTACCCTTTAGGACATGAGACAGGTTGTACTGGGGCACATGTTACCAGTAGCAGGATAACCTGACATGATGTTAAATTAAGTTAAGTGTTTAGAAAATGTGCACAGCTACAAACTGATCAAAAACGCCAGTTTTTTTTATAAACAGTGGTAAAGCAAAATAAAGAACATTGTTCAATAAATCTAGTTCATCATGTTGCAAAGTGTATGAAAACATATTTTGAACTAAGTTTTGATGTTTAAAAAGAAGCTTAGTTAATTTTGTTAGGGAACATAATTTTTATCTCATGAATTTTTAAAAACTAAAGTTATTTTTTCTTTAAATTGTTATTATGTACCTAAAATAAGAAAAACTATTGTAAAAATAAACAATTATTTCTTACTTAGCACTATATATCTCCTTATTCTCTCATCATTAATTATTGTTTATTTGTTTTTTATGTAATGCACTTTTTAGAAATTACTTTTTTTATCTGTATTATACCAATGCAGTTTGGATGAGGTATGTTAAATCCTAGAAACTTTGGATGTACTGCAATTATTTTGCAGTTTTTAAGGTTTCTGTTCAAGCTTGCCTTATTAGTTTTGAAAATGAAGAATGAAAATTCAAAACATGTCATGAATTACGAATATCATGTATGTATATACATTACTTTGATGTATATATATTTATGTATGTGCATGTTTATACATACATATATATATATATATATACATATACATACATACATACATACATACATATATACATACATACATACATACATATATGTATGTATGTATGTATGTATGTATGTATGTATGTATGTATGTATGTATGTATGTATGTATGTATGTATGTATGTATGTATGTATGTATGTATGTATGTCTATATATATATACATACATACATACATACATATATATATATATATATATATATATATATATTATATATTTATATATATATATATATATATATATATATATATATATATATATATATATATATATATATATATATATATATATATATATATATATATATATATTTATACATATATATATACACACACACACACACACACACACATGGGCGTAGACAACCTATTTTAGTGTTTGAGAAATCTAACTTCCATGCATGTAAGGACACTCCAAACATTTACATGTTCATGTCAAATAAGGATATCAAGTGTATGTATATATATATATATATATATATATATATATATATATATATATATATATATATATATATATATATATATATATATATATATATATATATATATATATATATATATATATATATATACTTGATATAAACAGAGTGTGAAACTAAATGTTTACTCTATCTGGTATTGAGTGATTTGAAGTGGCAAAAATTTCAATACTCTCAGGTAAGATACCCAACTCTTCATACACTTCCCTCAGAGCAGTCTCCTCAGGTGAAGAATCCTTGTCATCTTGCTTTCCACCAGGTAAACTGTAAAAAAAATTAAAAAAATAAACCATTATTATAAATTTCATCATTGACACTTTAAATTTTGTGTATCTCAAAATCAATTTATACTGATGTTTTAAAGAAATTAATAATTTAATGTAGTTGTAACAAATTTTAAAAATAAAGTAACTCCATTTTTTGTTAAAATTTTCGTACAAAATTTAATTAAAATATTATTGAAGAAACACCTCAAGATTGTTGTCAAGATGATTTACTTTTAAATTTAGCGTGACTTCCATTACATTATAACTAAAAAATTAAAATCATAAAAAATTTAAATGTTTAAATTCATCAAAATGATATATACAATCTTTTTTTATTACAACCAATATTAAATAGAGAAAAAGATAATGCTTGGTTTGTAAGGTTATTATTACAAATTACATAACAATAGTTGTTAGGTTATTTACTGTACTTACAAACTGTATTTACTTAAATAAAAACTTTTACACTGCTTTGTCAAAACCAAAAATTTTATGTCAGTTTAAGACTACTATTATTAAGACTACTTCTTTGCAGTATTATGCACAACATTACAGTGTACACATTTGTGCATATAAGATTCCATGCAGAATTATTGGATGTAAAAAATCATTTAGACTTTTTAAACTCTTTCTTAAATGTGTTATATTTAATTTAGTAAATATTTTAAATAATAACATTAGTCTCAACATCTAAAAAACAATATAGATCATCACATCACTAGTCATAAAAAAAAAACAATATAGATCATCACATCACTAGTCATAAAAAACAATTTAGATACACATCACATCACTAGTCATAAAAAACAATATAAATACACATTACAGCATTAGTCATAAAAAAAAACAATATAGATCATCACATCACTAGTCATAAAAAAAACATCACTGGTTAAAAGAAATAAACATTACTAGTTTTAAATGAAATAAACATCTTAACGTTTAAAGAAATAAACATCACTAGGTTTAAAGAAATAAATATCTTTAGATTTAAAGAAAAAAACATCACTAGGTTAAAAGAAAAAAATATCACTAGGTTTAAAGAAAAAAAATATTACTGGGTTTAAAGAAAAAATTTTGTGAACATAGATGCCGCATTAACAAAAAAAAATTATTTCTAAATATTTATAACTTTGAGAAAAAAAATTATAAGAGTTTCAAAAAGTATAAGAGTTATAAGACAATAAATTGAAGAAAAATTGTAAATAAATTATGTTGGAGATAAACTGCAGATGAATTAAAGTTAAATTAAAGTTACAAAAAATTCTTTGTTAAAAGTGTCTAAAATACTTCTTAATATAATGATAGTACCCCAAAATTCCTTTCAAAAAAATCTAAAAGGGTATACAAAAACTCACAAAATGCTATCATCATAGAAATAATAAAATAATTATTATAGAATTTAAAAACAGAAAATTTCATTCCGTAACTGAAGTTTGTTCATATGTGTTCATGTTATGCACTCTCTCCAAGTTTTCACAAGGCTGGAAACAAAAATTTCTAAGTTGGGAGTTACTAGAGAACAAATAATAGTTTTAAGTAGCAAGGAAATGGTTGACTGTAGACTTGAAAAGTTGTAGGTTGTATGAGTTAGGAAAGCATGAAAGTGGGATAGAGTTCCAAACCATTAATGTGAGAGGAAAAAAATTAGGTGAGTGTAAGTATTTAGAACATTAAGGGACGGATACAGTAAAAAGATGCAACTTTGCTGAATGACGACAAGTCAAGTGAGAATAAGCTTTAGTTGATTTAGATAACAAGTCAGAATAAGCTTTAGATGAATAAGATTTAGATGACAGAATAAGATTTAGATGATAAGATTTACACAGATAAGATTTAGACAAAATAAGATTTAGATGACAAGTGAGAATAAGCTTTAGTTGATTTAGATGATAGCTTGTTTGAGCAACAAATATCATAGTATTTGTAGAAAAGAGAAATAGGTGCAACCTTACAATGATGGGAGAGTAACAAGTCAAACTACATTTAAAATGCGTTTTTCAACCTTGTCTACAAGAAAAAGAGTATCTTTAGAACCAAACAAATTTGACAACAGTATTCCATACAGAGACAAATTAGAGATTTGTAAAGGTAGAAAGTGGAATTAAGGATAAGAAATAGGCAAGCAGAATAAAGAGATTCTTAGCAGATGCTAATTTTGCAGTGGATTGTTTAACACTGAGATCACTGATTTTTAACACTGAGATCCAGATATAAATTAGCTGAATTCAAATTTTTCTCAAAGATCAAATAAGTCTAGTGAATTTTAAAAGCAATGAGATTCAACTAATGATAAGTTACTTTAAAGATCACAAATATTTATAAAAGATGAAACAGGTTGTTGTGCTTTTTATGTTTAATATTTGTGAGTACTTTTGGTATGTATGTAAAGACTGTCTGGAATGATAAACCAATGGGATTTGTTAATTTTTTTTTTGTCTTTTTTCTTTTTGATGTTTGAAAACAAATTTGTCTCCTTTTCAAATAATAAAACTGTAGTTTTAAAAAAACTACAACTGATTGTAAATAAAGAAAATTTATATGCAAGAAGAAGTAAAAAAGCTTATTTTGGACGAGTGGCTTAAAAATTATGTTTCAATTAATTCGCTTGCAAAAAAGCATAAAAATCAAAGGAAAACCATAAGTTGTATCATCAAATAATGAAGCAAAGGTTGCTGATTGGAAAGAAAGCCCAGCCAAAGAAACCAAGAAAAAGCTCCGTCAAGTTTAAAACTTGATTAGAAAGTGATTAGGTGTATTGATGCAAATCAAACGGAGAACTCCGTTCAGGATATTGACAAAAAAAAACAGTGTTTTCATGTTTACAATTCAGGTAGTCAAAAATTGAAATGGCTACAAGACATACAAAAAACAGAAATACCCTGGAAGATCCCAAAAGCAATTCAGCGAATGCCAAAAACATGGTTGAAAAGTTTTGGTATGGAAAGCATCTCTGTTCTTGTGATTTTAAAACTCATCCATTTTTTAAAAACGGAAATATAAACTTCAGCCTTTAGGTGAAAGAATGTATAAAAATCCAACTTTTGCCTATGATCCAGAAAACAAGATGATCCACCCATCTTCTGGCCTGATCTTGCATCTTGCTAAAAACTCAAAAAGTGCAATTAATTGACATAAACAAAATAGCATTACTTTTGCCCCAAAAAACATTCTATTAAACATGCCACAACTTCACCCATTTGAAAAATTTGGAGCAAATATGAAACCTAAGCAGTAGACATCGATCAATTTCTTCGATTTCGGGGTGTAGCATCACGAAATTAAACAAAAACTGTTATGTACAAACACCAAGCATAATTCTTATGCTAGGTGTTTGTACAAAACTGAAAAAATATTGTAAACTTTTTAATGTAAGTTTTAAAGTATTGTAAAATTGAAGATAATGTTTCCTAAAAGGTTTACTGTATTTAGATATAATTTTTTTAAGTGGTTCTTGAGATATTTCAAAAACCCTATGGGTCATTTTTATTCCAGATAGTCTTATAGTATGTATGTGTTACAGGGTTCATGGCAGTTTTAAAAATCCATTTTCCCTGAGTTTTCCCTGATAATTCCCTGATTTTTCTATATTTTTAAGTATTTTTTCCCTGAGTTTGTGCGGTGGAAAGTATATATTTTTCCCTGTTTATTTTGAAGGATATATTATTTTCACAACTGAATCCTTGTTCCCAAAACATATAGTTGCTACAGTAATCCATTTATCTAAACATATAGCTACTTTATATTATAAATGTTATAAAACCACTGTAGTGAGCAACTTTTCAATATTAAAAAAGATTCAAAAACTGGATACTGCAAAGTAACTTCAATCTAAATATTAAAATAAAAAATATTCCCTGAGTTTTCTCTGAAATTAAAGATTTTCAAGAAAAATTCCCTGACTTTTCCAGGTATTCCCTGATTTTCTAAATTTTAAAAACTTTTCCCTGGTTTTCCAGGTTTTCCCTGAGTGCCATGAACCCTATATTGGGGTCTGTCAAAAAGAGCAGTAAAAAAATTTTATAATTTTTTGATAGAAGAGATATTTTAAAATGAAATTATTTCAGTGCTAGTGCTAGCTTGGTAATTTTTCATTTTATTATTACTTATTTTGATTATTTTCAAAGTACTAAAAATGCCAAACTAAAACATTTCTTTTCATTTATACTTCATATTCGGACAAAACGGAAAGCTCTGGTAAACTTATATAGGTTATTAAAGATGTCAAATAGAACAAGAAATGCATTATATATTGAAATGAGCAAACTTGTAGGCAAAGGAAAAGAACTTTATGTATATGGTACATATACATAAAGTTCTTTTACGATATGGTATACTGTTAAGAGAAATTAGTGAAAATAATACGAGGAACTATATTGTAAATCAGCTAGTAACTAATATGCTAATATGGTACCAGGTCAATGGTTAAACACAAATGCACTTTTTGTATGTCCAGTTGTAATCCATGAAAAAACAATTTTTAAAAAACTCAAATATTTATGGAAATCAATTCATTTATTCTCAGAGAATGAAAATAGGAAGCTTTGAAACTTTTCATATTGGTGGTGTAGATAAAAAAGAATCTAGAAAATTTGAAAAAAAAACAACAACAAAAAGAAACATTGATAAAGAAAAAAAAGGTAGCTGGTTAATTAGAAGGCTTTATATATTATTTTGTATATACTACAATATTATATATACAAACATTTATTTTAATATATATAAAAATACATTTATATGTATATATATATATATGTGTATATATATATAAATATATATATATATATATATATATATATATATATATATATATATATATATATATATATATATATATATATATATATATTTATATATTTATGAGTATATATATATATATATATTTATGAGTATATATATATATATATTTATGAGTATATATATATATATATATATATATATATATATATATATATATATATCAACCAGTATCAGAAAAAACGAAGACGCCAATAAATTGGCGAACTCAATCTTTTAGGATTCGGCAACAGGTCGGCAAAAAAAATTTAATACAAAGGTCTTACCATAAAACATAGAAACAAAGTCGGCGATATTTTGCCGACCTCAAACACTTTTAGGTCGGCATTGCCAATTGCCGACCCTAATTTCGAGGGTTGACATATGTATATATGTATATATATGTGTATGTGTGTATATATACATATATATATATATATATATATATATATATATATATATATATATATATATATATATATATATATATATATATACATATATATATATATACATATATATATATATACATATATATATATATACACATATATATATATAGATGGCTATTTCCACGATGGAAGAGATAAATTTCGTGTTTAAAAATTTGTTATTTTAAAAAACTTTTTTTCTTTAATTGTAATTTAAACACCTTAAAATTATTGCTAAAATAAATTTTAAGTAGAAAATATTTGAACTGAGTAGATAAATTTGATGAATGTTAGCAGCTGTTTTTTATTTTTATTTTTCGAAAAAGTAAAATTTGTAAGTAAAATTTGGGGGCAAGTTATTGCAGTATTTTAAACAAAACATATACATCTTTTTGTTTAGAAAGAATTTTTGAGATTATTTATTTATGTCTTGAGTAAAAAAACTTCCACTCTTAAAAAATAATTTAAGTGTTTTTTTGTCATATTCACATCTGCAAAAATTAGGTTGTGTCACTGAACAAAAAGCTAAAAAAGTTTAATAATCACAATGAAATTAGGCTTTAAGGCAAGGTTTTTTTAGAAATTTTAATGTAAACTTTTTATCACTATTCAAAAAAAATTGGTCGAAAAGCATTAAATTAACTTATAGTTATAGTTTAAAAGCTGTTGTGTCACTGAACCCATCAACGGGTTTGTGACAGTGTGGTAAGGAAGTCAAAATAACATCCAAATGTTCAGGTTTCATTGTCGGTTTTATTCTAATAAACTTTGCATTTTAGTATTGTGAAGGACTATTAATAAATATTAGTAAACTATTGGATTTATGTTGGCATTTTTTTATAAAGTTATAAATTTTTAAGAAATGGAATCAAAATTGGAAGTAAAAAAAAAACGTTATGCAGAATACCAAGTTAATTATGTTCCTCGGAATGCTGATAAAAAGAAAGAAATTTGCTGAGTAAGATCTAAGAGATATCGAGAAGAATTGAAAGTCAATCCTAATAAAAAAGCAACTTATGCTGCTGAAACAAAAACTCGCACTCTAAAAAGAAAACTTTTAAATCAATCTCAAAGACCAAGCTCGTCTTTTAAAAACGTTCAACAAAGAGGAAAAGTATTGAAAAAAGTTTTAAAAGCACTACCAACTTTAAAGAAGAAACAATTTGAAATTCTTTCTATTCTTTGAAATAGCTCTGTTTGTAAAGATGATTTGGGTCTACCTCCAGCATGTTCAAAGCTGTATATTCTTTTTGAAAGCGATGTTTTAGTAGTTGTAATATTTTATATTGAAAATGAAGTTTCATTATAAAAATATCACCAAACAAAAAAGATGTCACTCAAATTCAATTACCTGATGGAAAAGCAAACAATATACAGATACATTATCTATATTATACGCTAAAAGAAGCTTTTGAGTTATTCAAAGAAAAGCATCAGCACATAAAAATTGGGCTCAGCAAATTTTGTGACCTTCATCCACGCAATGTGAAATCAGTTAGAAAATTTCTGCATAATGTTTGTGTTTGCAGTTTGCATAAAAATATGCGATTTGCCTTAGATGCATTAATAAAATCAATTCAAGTGTCTTCAATCAAAGTTGGATCTGAAATGATAAATAACTTTGTTTGTCTATATTTGGTTTCGAAGTATCCTGGGACGAGTGGAGAAAGCCTGACATAAACATATGCAAAGATTGAAAAAACTTCAAAAAAGTCTACTGTAACAGAACTCATCCAACACAGATCAGCGATGCGTGATAAGTTCATTAACCACGCATTTGTAAAGGAAAACAATCAACAATTTTTAAGAAACTGAAGGAAGTTTTGATGAGTATTAATGTTGAAATTGCAGTAATCCAAGTTGACTGGGCTGAAAACGCTTCTATTAAAAAAAACCGCAAGCGGCTCATTTTGGTTTAATTAAGTTAAATTATTAAATATTAATATTATAATATAATAATTAAAAATTAAATAAATTAAGTTTCTATCATGACCATTGCAGTCTGGAACTAGTTTCTGATTCAACTGATCATCCTAAGTCTTTCGTTATACCATACATTGACAAAATCCTTCACTTTATTCCTGATCAAATCAAAGAAGTACACATGTTCAGCGATAATGCCACTTCTCAGTTCAAAAACAAAAGCATTATGGCTGCAATGGTTGTGTTTGAAAAACATTTTCATAAAAAATTCTTCTGAATTTCTTTGCAGCGATGCACGGGAAAGAAATGGTTGACGGAATAGGAGCTACTGTTAAGTGAATCTCAGCTCTGAGAGTTAAATCTAGTCAATGCGAGATCTGGTCAACAGCAGATTTTGCGTTAGTATTACAAGAATTGCAAATATTTGTAATTCATATGTCAGAAAACAACACAAGGCAACAAAAAAATGAACTTAGATTCAGTTCAATTTTTAGTTATTCAAGAAAAATCAAAGATATATCAAAATCACATTATTTTTATGTTCAGAATGATAACGTTGTTCCGATACTATTTTCACCTGAGTATAATTAAAAATCATTACAAAATAACGAAACTTTTTAAAATGATTTTAATTTCATCTTTTTGTTTCGTCACTGAACTGATAGTTTTTTTCTGTAAAATAAAACGTTATGAAAACTTTGTTGCTTGTGCCTTTTTTTATGACTGCCTTATTGCCAAATGAATAAATTACAATAACAAAATCTAATTAGTCTAGCAAGAATTAAAATTTCACTTAAAATTACACTTATTTAAAGCCAGATAAAACAAATGACAAACTTGAAAAATTATATTGTCTGAATGAAAATGAATCTGTAACTTTTTTTCAGTCACACATAAGGCAAGTAAGTTCAAAACTATTATTTTCTATCAAAATATCAATCTCATTGTAAAAGCTTTGTTTATTTATATTCCTATTTAAATGGGGTACAATTATTAGGCCGAATTAAAAACTTATATAGTGTTTTTGTAGAAAAATATGAAATTGAGTAGGTGGGGTGTTAAATAAGTTGTTCGGTAATGTTCAGAGACACAATAAAAGTTGCATATATTTTTGTTTAGAAACTGATTAAAAATAAAAAGAACTTATATATATTTTTTAGGATTATGTGCATCACGAAACTGTTGAAACAGTTAACGCAAATAGCTCCTCTATAGCATTTCAAGATAATAGTGAGCAGAATATAATCCAAGTAGATAGTTCAACTAATTGTAAATCTTCCCTGAATCAAACATTTTTAATGTATAATACAGGGTTGGAAATTAAGTTTTTGCCGAGTTATAATTTGTTATACCTATGTGTTTATATGAGAGAAGTAAATCGTTTGTGTTTCTATGTATTCATAGAATATTCTTACTTTATAATTGCACTTAATAAATGAAAATAAATAATATTCAGGTATTTATTTATTGTGAAAACATAAAATGAACATTTTTGTTTTATAGGAATTATTGCCAAGGGTATTGTTTTGCGTTTTTTTGATTGCATCAATGAATTTTGACAGAGAAAGCTAAAAGAGTGGAAATTTGTGGAAAGAGTGCCACCGTCAAATTTTTATTTATTTTCACCCATGAAATCGACTTTGAAGGGGAAAATTTTCAACAATGCTGCCGAAATTATGCAGGATATTCAGCTCTGGATCGATGCAAAGCCCCCTGAATTTTTCGCAACTGGCATTGCCAAGCTGCCGGACAGATGGCGAAGATGTATTGAGAGTGATGGTAACTATTTCGAATTCCTTAGAGAGGATGATTAATAAATTTCTTGTTGTATGTTTCGTAATTCTCGTAAGTCGGCAAAAACTAAGTTTCCAACCCTCTACTATAAAAATCAAAAATATCACCCTGGCTAGCATGAGATATCAAACAAGTTTAAGAGAAGCAGCTGAAATAGCCACAGCTACTTTGATAGATGCAAAACTTATACGCAAGAGTGATTTTCATCTTCTTATAGATCATAACAATATCAAAAGGGCTCAAGAAAAATTAGCAAAAGAATTAGACAATTTGAGGTAGACCTAGAAAAAAACCCAGTTACATGCCTTTTTTTTGATTGGAGAGTAGATGCAATTAAATTTATTATAGAGGTGAATGAAAAAAATTTTCCTAGCCTTATTAAAGAGGAACATTACTCTGTTGTAAAAGACCCTGGGGGTGACTATCTTTTTCATTTCATTCCAGATGTGATAGCTGGTAAAAAAAAAGCAGAAGTTATTGCAGATTACTTGGTTGACTGGTTAAAAAGAAAGAATCAAATTCAAAATCTTAAGGCTATTGGTGGAGATAGCACAAATGTGAATACAAGTTGGGCAGGTGTCATGCAATGGGTATTTAGATCCTCCTTCGATATATCTCAGTCAAGAGATTGTTAAGGATTTATGAACTGATCAAAGTTATGCCTATCAAATTTGCCAAGCAATAAAGACTGGAATTCTGCCTAGCAGGTCAGCAATGCTGGAAATTGGACCAGTCTGTCACAGTAGATGGCTAACAACAGCACTTCGATTTTGCAGAATTTGGGTGTAAAATCATGGGCTTACTGGTGAAAATCTATAAAATTTACAAATGATTGTAAATTTTATTGTTAATGTTTACATACCTAACTGGTTTCACATTAAAGTGAAATCAAATTGGATAGAGGGACCTAGACATGTTTTGTATCAACTAGAGCTACTTAGAACACAGAATAAAAATGTTTTAGATATTGCTATGACAACAATTAGGCCATCAGTGTTGTATGCACATTCGGAAGTCATTTCACAACCCATGCTTTGCAGCAAAAAAACTGAAGAAAAAAAAGAAGCAATAACTAAGATTCTTAAGATTCGAAGAGAAGGAGATAATGTAACTCAAGTTGGAGATAGTAGTATCAGAGTAAGAAAAAAACCAGAAATAAATCCTAATGCTGATCAGCTGAAAGACCTTATAACATGGGACTTAAATGTAACTGAGCCACCACTTACCTGCACTCTTACATCATGCCACCATCAAATTATCATCATCCTATGGAAGTTCCTTCTCAGATTTCTCATACACAGTCAGTTAAAAGATGAGTCAAAATGGTAACTGAAGCTGCAGGCCATGTTTACACACACGAGAGAAGAGAATCTTATATACATGCTCAGCTTGCAAGTTGACATTTGATGTCAAGAATTTGAAGCAAAAAAGATATGGCAACCCTTGTTAAAATGCAGGTGGAGTAGCTAAAGACTAAAAAGCGATGTCTTAATTAAAAACTTGTATCTTTAATACTTTTAATAATTAAAATTGTTGACAAGATTATTTTTATATTCGTGGGCAAGAATTACATGAACAATGAAAAACGCTTATTTTGTAAAAAAAAATGCTTACTTTGTAACAGGGTCTTGGCTAGTCTAGCCCAAACCCCCTAATAGGGGAGTGGGCCCTATGATATTTGGGAAAAGGTGTTATTTTAAGGCCTCTTTCTCTGTTCTTAACTAATCATAAAAAGACTTTTTCTCACTACTCTTTTTTGATATTTGAAGAAAAAAAAATTGCCACAGCCTAGATGTATGTATGTATGTATGTATGTATGTATGTATGTATGTATGTATGTATGTATGTATGTATGTATGTATGTATGTATGTATGTATGTATGTATGTATGTATGTATGTATGTATGTATGTATATATGTACATTTATGTATATGTATGAATGTATGTTGCTTAGACTTTTTCAATTTTCTTTTTAATTCTTCTGAAAATATATTTGAATTGTGAATAGTATTATAAAAATAGTATGATAAACAATTCTATAAAATATAAAAGTTACCTTACTTGCCCACCATAACTTGAAAGAATAGGCGATCTTCTAGTAAACAGAATGGAAAGTTCATTATTAACAATGCACAACGGTAATAAAACTGCAGCTTTTCTTAAACTTTTACATGATTTATGGTAAATAGGTTTCATTTTTGCAAAATTCTCTGCAAGTACACAGCGACCAGACCCTTTTAGTAAATACTCTTTAATATAACAATTAGTAACATATGTTCTCAAAGCAAGCACAAACTTATAGTTCGATGGCTTAATTTTACTGGAGCACGATGACCACATTATTTATTGCTATTTAATACCTTGAATTAGAATAAAATAAAATAATTAATAAAATTTACAAGTTTTCACAAAAAATTTAAAAAAATAATTGATGAAGATTTTAAACTCACTCATCTATTTATGCAAAAGCAAGAAAAAAATGCAGTGCTAGCAAAAACATACTTTAAAAACAAGTACAGTATAACCAAGTCAAAACATAATGCCAGAAAAAACATATTTAAAAAACAAGAAGTCTGCTACATATTTATCCACATATTTTTGGGCATTCCCTTAGTTAGGGGCTTGGATTATTCAAAAAACTGTAAACCAGTTTTCTAGCTAGTTTTATATCTTGAAAAACCTCCTTTCCTCAATTACCAGATTTGCATTTCATCGATTTTGTTTAGGAATAACGTTAAACAACATGACTATGATGTAGAAATATAATTTGCAACTTTTTTGCTACTGAATTTTAGCTAAATTCAGATTTTCTATAAAACTTGTGGAAATAATTGATGTCAACAGAAATTATTACATGTTGTCAACAAAATCATTACATGTTGTCAACAAAATACAAACACAATGAAAAATATATTAATACAACCACTGAAAAAACATGTTTTTACTCTTTTACATTTATTTCGTTTGCTTTATAAGCAAACACATTTTAAAAGCGAGTACACTATAAGCTAAAAAAGATTTTAAAAATTGCAACAATTAAGAGGAGCAATACACAAAAAAAATAATAAAATGTATAAAAAAAAAGAAAAGTTTTTTCTACAAAAATTACTATAAAACTTTTCGACAAATAAATTTTAATATGCTTAAAAAAAAACAGTAAAAAAAACAATGGATAGAAAAAAAAATTAAATAGGAAACAAAAATATGATTTACAAATTGGTTTAAATATAATTGATATTGAACCCAATTAAATAGGATTTTATTATATTTTATTGACTTAGTTAATCTATGTATTTATCAGAGTTAAAAAAAAAACTATTTTATGTTATTTCATATTTTTAAGTATTAGCTGTTCAAAGTTAGATCTGTTTACATTTGTTGGTAAAGAAGTATTTAAATAATAAAATGCAACTTATAATTAAATTTATAAAAATATTAGGAATTTTAATAAAGGCTTAAATGTTCATCTAGCCTAAAGTATTTAAGGGTTCAATTTTCAAATATAAATATATATATATATATATATATTTATATACATATATATATTTATATACATATATATATATATATATATATATATATATATATTTATATACATATATATATATATATATATATATATATATATATTTATATATATATATATATATATATATATATATATATATATATATATATATATATATAATATATATATATTATTTGTAGGTAAGAAGGTCACTAACCTTGCATAGTAATCTTCCTAATGGTATTATTTCTATAAAAATATTCTGATTTACAGAACAGGTCAGGAAGAGCAACAGCTGTAGCTATGCTGAGGTTTTGCAATTAGATTTTAAACAATGCACAGTGGGACAGAGAGTGCCAAAATACCAAAAAATCAATATCAGCATTGCACTTTGAAAATTTGTCATAATGGTGAAGACATTTTCATTAGAGGAAATATCTAGTTAAAAAAACATTAAATATTAATTTAAGCGTAATTTTATGCAGTTATTTACACGTTAATTTGACATGTGTTCCAAAACGCTATTTTGCATTTTTTATTTATCAACTTTCTTACGCTACTATTGTTTTAAATTAACTTTATTGACTTTCATTTTAAACTTTATTATTTTAATTAAGAATGTTTTTTTCGCTCAGGTTTTTAAAAATAATTTAACGTGAATGTAATCTTTAGTTTTTATGCATCGAAAACAGACAGTTTTTGATATTTTTTTTGCTACTAACCTTTACTATTAGGTATGAGATAAACTATCCTCCAATATCCTACAAACATTTGACTATGTAATCCTCATACTAAATGTATGTAAATGGCCATGCATCATAAATATTTTGCAACTTTTTGTAATAAAAAAAGTTATAACAAAAGATTGGTCTTCGGTTAATAGTCAGTTGAGGAGAAATACTGAACATGTAAAAAAGATGTTTTGTGCACAAAGAATACCTACAAAATCTTTCATTACTGTTATAATATATAAGTTTTGTAAATATAAACCTAAAAAAGTTATTTTATGACAAATACCTGCATCAAAAAGTAATATTTTTAATGTTTACACTAATAAAAGTTGTCTTATTAAAAATATTTTGTATTTTTCACTAAAATAATTAATTTTTTTTATATATATTATATAAATACATGTTTATTACTTTATTTATGCATTTTATATATAAATATAGCTATTCTAATAAAAAAAACTATGAAAATAATTTTGGCACAAAAAACTAGATTTTGTCCCACTGTGCAATGGTTGCAATTTTGTTGGAAATAAAAATTCCTATATATTTATTTTTTATTTTTATTAAAAAAAACTCCATAAAAACAAATTGCATTATACCGAAAACCACAACAAGTACTTTAAACAATTTTCTGCTCATAAAAAACACAATACTTGATAATAAATTACATATATATTTTTACATAAATAATAAATCTCCAAATAAATACTTATAAAAAGCTTATGTAACTTACAAAATTTTCTTTATTTAAAGTACCATTTATGTTTTATTTTATTAATTTATGCAAAAATTTGTTGTAATGTCTAAAAAGCCACTTGATTGACTTTTGTTGAAGTTTTATTCAGTACATTTGATCCATCAACTTAGTTCAAAATGATTTAGATGGATAATTCTTGATGGGTAGCAAGGAGAGCGACAAACAGGACATTCTGACTAAAATAAAGATAAACAAATACAATATATACATTTATTGAAGATAAATATCTAAAATAAACAATCATCATACATAAATTAAAGTAAATCTTGAGAAAGAAAAGTAATAGGTTTTTTATTTTAGTTTTAGGCTATTTATAAGTTAAAATTAATAGTTAAGTTAGAATCAGAAAAAATTTGGGGCGATATATAAATGCATTTATAAAAGATTTGATATAATAGAAACATATATGCTGACATACTTATTCAAGCCGTTTATGAAAGCAGTTCCAGGCCTCCTAATAGTAGCACACTTCTAAACAGGCCGTATAAAAAACATCATGACTTTACTATTGTTGGTTTCCTTTGCTTTGTGGCAGCTAATCTCAACAAACTTCTGTAAGTTTAATTAAGTTGCTTAAGATGTTAAGTTGTTTAAATAAGTTGTTTAATATGTTAAGCTGTTTAAATAAGTTGTTTAAGATGTTTGTTTTTGAGGCACCTTATATAAAATCAATTATTGATATAATAAATATAATGATAAAATAATTAAGTGATAATCAATATATAAGTTGTTTAAATAAGAGATAGGGCTTACAGATTTTCTACACCATTCAAATGCTTCTTATACAATTCAGGATAGTCAGGATTTCTCTATCATTATCAAAGTACAAAAATAGCAGAAATATCATTATCAAAATACAAAAATAACAGAAATAGAAAAAGGAAAGAGGTGTAAGTTAGCGCAATTTAATGTAACTTATAGAAATTTATACAAACTAGACACAAACTTTTTTGAATCGATAGAAAATTAGGTAAAAATGAGTTCAATGTTTTGTACATTTGTATCAAATACTACAGGTTGATTCATACTTTGTGCACGAAAGCAAAAAAAGCATTAACGCAAATTATTTAAAACTAGATAACGCTTTACAAAAAATTATTGCATAATTATGCAATAATCATGAAAAGTCAAGCAAAAAATTTTTTAATTGGTATGATTTACAATGAAAACCTGTTTTTAAAGAAAATGTTAAAAATATAATCTTTAATTTTTGAAATACTCAAACCTTATAAGTTAATAACGGGTGATGCGGAAGTTATCGGACAAATCCTAATTTCATTATTTGAGCATAATAATTACTTTTATGAGTGGTTTTATGAGTAGGCATGTGGTTTTATGAGTAGGCATAAACGTTCTATAAAATATAAACTTTATTATTTGAAACACTATTATTTAAAATGAGGTTAAATGCAGCTGAACGAGAATCTTTTCGAAAGCGACTAAAAATGTTTTTTGTAAATAAACCTAATATAATAAAAAAAAAAATCGTAAATCATTTTGAAAAGGAAAGATTTGCTCGAAGTACAATATATGATAACCTAAAAAGACTTGAAACTGTTCAATCGTTTTCTGATAGAAAGCACCCTGGTTGTCCGACATCCGGGACTAGAGAAAAGAAAGCCGAATTAACGAGACTTGTCAACAATCGAAAAGGGGTCAGTCAGAGAAAAATAGGTATTAAATTTGGTGTAAATCAATCGACAATTAGTTGTCAGTTAAAAAAAATGAATATTAAATATAGAATACGTGAAAAGACTCCAAAATACACTATAGAACAACAAATAAAGGCAAAGAAAAGAAACAGGAAACTAGCTAACCAATTCTATAACACAAAATCGCTTCTAGTCATCGATGACAAAAAATACTTTTGTTTTGCAGGGGATAACATGCCTGGAAATTCTGGATACTACACAAACAACAAAAAGACATGCCCAGAAAGTGTTTGTTTTATAGAAAAAGAGAAATTTCCAAAAAAATTATTAATGTGGATAGCCATATCTGACCGTGGTATGTCTGAGCCATTGTTTGGCACTTCCAAGGCTGTAGCGACCAATTCATCAATCTATATTAATGAATGTTTAGAAAATGACATCTTCCATTTATTCACAAGTATCATGGAGACTTAAACTATTTATTTTGGCCAGATTTAGCAAGTTCTTATTATTCTAAAGATTCTCTAAATTGGAAGGACCAATATGTCTATTACGTTGATAAAGAATCCAATCCCCCAAATGTGCCTCAAGCACGACCGATTGAAAATTTTTGGGGACATTTGGCACAGAAGGTTTACGAAGGAGATTTGCAAGCTTCAACAGAGCAAGTTTTGATTGATCGCATTAAACTAAAACTACAAGAAATTGATTTAAACTTTTTACAGTCGCATATGAAAGGCGTCAGAGCAAAATTGAGATCAATTGCAGATGGTGGTGTTTTTTCATAAAAATAAAACATTTTTATTAAAAGATAAATGCTTTATTTTAAAAAAATATAATTGTTGTTTGTTTTTTTATTTATAAATAAGTTATTGACGTTTTTATTTTGTCCGATAACTTCCGCATCATCCGTTATGAAAAGTATTATGATCTAATTAAAAATAAATTTATAACAGCCGTGGTTAGAATTCTAGCTTCAGAACTGGAAGCCCGTGGTTTGAAGCAGGCAATGGCAATATATGGATTATTGGTAAGGAAGGTGGTGTGAACTTGCTGATTAAATACTATTCTGTTTTGCACTGTCATAAGACCATTAGGGCTTCTTGGAGCACCTAAATAACTAATTAAAATATTTTTTGTTTTTGACCAAATTTCTCCTAGCTAAGTCACATAATAAAGAAAGTAATTAAAAAAGTGTGACAATAATAAATGTATAGATAATATTTTTTATTTATAAATGTATAGATAATATTTTTTATTTATAAATGTATAGATAATGTTTTTTATTTATAAATGTATAGATGTTTTTTATTTATAAATGTATAGATAACATTTTTTATAAACTTTTGTTTAATATTTAATTTTATATTTTAATTCAACTTTACTTTTTACAACTTCAACTAATTTTGAAAAAATTATTTTTAAAAAAGTCTTAATTTATGCAAAATCTTTTGTTCAAATAACTTTTTATATAAATATATATATAAATATAGCAATTCTAATAAAAAAAATATTTTTTTTTTATAAATTTATAGATAATATTTTTTATAAACTTTACTTTTTACAACTACAACTAATTTTGAAAAAATTCTTTTTAAAAACGTCTTAATTTATGCAAAAAACCTTTTGTTCAAATAATTTTCAAAACAAAATAATTTTTTTAATACACAATTTGTTGCTTTTTTTAATTTATCAGTTTATGCACATAAAATACGATTTAACTAAATACACACTAACACATACTTTTTTTTGAAACTGGTATAGAAGTTGTGATTTATTTAATATTGCTTGCATGATATAACTCTACTTAAGAATACCAAAAACAACTGCTGCATTAACAACAGCAACTGCAGTGTCACAACAGGTTACCTAAAACAGGTAAATTTTCAGATTAATGTGTGATGTATTTTTCAATTTATTTTATGTCATAACTAACTTTTTTAAAATCAGATGATGTATATAGAAAATTTTATATATATAAAATATAGATTTAATAAATTGATTATTGATTTTACCACTTTTACATGGAGGTTCAAAATCAGTGGTTTTACTGATTATGTACTTATGTACATACGTAATGGATGCTACCTAACTTTTCTCACAAGCCCGAAAAGCAGGGAGGAGTATGAATTAACCCAAGGGTAGGAATTTTTCACGAGCTGAAATTTCTAAGAATAATTTGAAATTTGTCTCCCATTTGCTGTCTACATAATTTTATATATATAAAATATAGATTTAATAAATTGATTATTGATTTTACCACTTTTACATGGAGGTTCAAAATCAGTGGTTTTACTGATTATATACTTATGTACGTACGTAATGGATGCAACCTAACTTTTCTCACAAGCCCAAAAAGCAGGGAGGAGTATGAATTAACCCAAGGGTAGGAATTTTTCACGAGCTGAAATTTCTAAAAATAATTTGAAATTTGTCTCCCATTTGCTGTCTACATAAAAGATGCTATAAACATGTTTACATAATCAAGTTGGCGCATTAAACACAGCAAAAAGTCAATTTTCTTTAAGTAAGTCTATTTTTTCTTAAAGTAAAAAGGCTCTAGCTACAAACATTAAAAAAAAAATTTTTAAACTTTTAATTTTAAGCTTAAAACTTTCAAAACATTTTTAAAACTTTTAAAACAAGTTTGCTTTTATATTGGCAGACTTGTTTTAATAAAATTTTAAGCAAACATAATTGTTTAAAAAAACTTATTTTTATAATAACCAACTTAATAAATTTTCAGGTAATTAGTTGTTTTTAATCAAAATAGCTTTCACTCTTCTTTATAGAACTTTGGTAAAATACTTGTAAGGCTTCAGGGTGTTATCTAGATTAAAAAAAAAAAAAAAAGAAAAAGTACCTTACAAAAGTTTCTAGGCAAAACTTTTCGCGCAAAAACTAAATACAGAAAATTTATACTTTATAAATGCAAAATTATAAAACCAATTAATTTTCAACTTGTTTCTGTTTCTTTCTAAACAATCTTCTTTTTCTTATTTCTTAAGCGGTAGTGGTGTAGTGGTAGAGTGCTCGCTTCATAAGCGAGAGGTTCTGAGTTTGATCCCCACAACGTTCCTGGTAGTACCACGCTCAACTTGTTTCTCTGTGCAGCAGCCTTGTTTATCAAGGTTTGTGTTTTGGAGTTATAGAGTTGAGAGAGGGTTATAACCACAATTAACTAGCCTCAACATCTGTAGTGGTCTTCTAGACCTTAGAGGGGTAAACTTAAAAAAACAAAAACAAAATTTATACCGTGTCTTTTCTTTGGTAGCAAGAAAACAAGTATGATCGTTTATTATTTGCAAATAAATAATTAACAAAATACTTAGACCTACTTTAATTGCATAATTTGCTAGTATGTGTTAATTTAAAAAAAAAATTATTTTTTTATTTATAAATTTTGTTTTAGTAAATTAAAATTTTTAATTTTTTTTATTAAAATTTTTGATTAGTAAATTTAAAAAAAAATTGTAAAAATTGATGTAAATATAGCATTCTTATTTTATGTTTTACGCAAATAATTTATAACATAAACACAAATGATTTATTAACTTAATTAATACTAAAATGCTTACACTAAAATGCTTTACTAGCAAATTTAGTTTACTAACAGTATTTTTAATTACCTTAATAAAAAACTTTTTAATCTTTTTTTTAAAAGTAATTTTGAAATGACATTTACCTCCACAATTCATTTTTTAAATAACTACTATGTTAAAATCTTTGTTACTTTCCTAACTAAATATAAACAGCATTTGTTGGTTTAAAATTTTTTTATTGTAAATAAAAAATCTAAAATAAAAAACACAAATATAAAAACTATGTAACAAGCGAAATGAAAAAACTAAAGAACAACTGACATCAATTAAAAAATAAAGTTTTTATTTTATTTTTGAATGAATTGCTACGCTTTTTAAATGACTTTGCATTGAATGACTTGCTAAGCTTTTTCTTTTGTAAAGAAAGTAATTGTTTTCAATCAACTAAATTATTTTCTTCATTTTGTGTACTAAGTATTTCTACGTTTCTTGCATAATACTTAAAATCTAAGTCTGTTAAAAACAAAAAAGTTAAGTTTTTAATTTAATTTTTTTTAACGGATTTTGCTTTTTTTATGGTTTTTTGAACTTTTGGTAAATTTAAAAAAATTGGGAATTCTGCATTATACGCAGTGCCATCAGCCTGGTTAACACCCTAAACTATATCATAATCATTCAGATACATTTTGAAAACCGCATAAGAATGTATAAGAATATATCATCATAAGAAACCATAATAACAACCTTTGCAGTAGTCCATTCAATGATACATTGCCAGCAAAATACATGACCACAAAAAGTAGAGCTTGCAAGTTGAATACTCTGAAAGCACAAAATGCATTTTGTTTTAATTAATGACTTTGACTCAATCCCACTCTTGTCTGTAGTTTTCTTTATCTCCTGTAAAAGAAAAAAAATTTAAAGATTGAGGTATTATTATTATGATATCATTTCCAGATTTTTTCATTTTCAATAATTAATTAAGGTTTGTTGCTGCATACATATAAATACTCAAATCATTTTTAAAATTTCAAATCACCCCTAAATTTACACTTGAAAAACATTTAAACTTAGCTCATTAGATAAGCCTTAGAACTTGTTTTAATTAATAACTAAAATATAATTATATTGAAATATAACATTTTGAATAAATAATGATTATATTTCCAAAAAAAAAATGGATATATTTCCAATTTTAAGATCATTTGTTCTTAAAAAGTGGGGGTTTTGAGGTACAAATTGTCAATGCCTTGAGCTTGACATATTTTTTCTATAAACTCTAAAAGGTCTATCTAGTATTTTAAAATTGTTTGGGCAGTTATAATTTGAAAAAATATTTAAATTATGAAAAAAAACACATTAATTTTGTGTTATTTTAAAATAATTAAATGAAATAACTACAACAATTGAATTTAAACTCACAAAAAAGTTTATTTCTTAAATAGTTGTGAAGGATTAAAAAGCAATGAAAATGATACGTTTATTTCTTAAATTGTTATGAAGGATTAAAAAACAATACGTTTATTTCTTAAATTGTTATGAAGGATTAAAAAGCAATGAAAATGATACGTTTATTTCTTAAATTGTTATGAAGGATTAAAAAGCAATGAAAATGATATGTTTATTTCTTAAACTGTTATGAAGGATTAAAAAACAATACGTTTATTTCTTAAATTGTTATGAAGGATTAAAAAACAATACGTTTATTTCTTAAATTGTTATGAAGGATTAAAAAACAATACATTTATTTCTTAAATTGTTATGAAGGATTAAAAAACAATACGTTTATTTCTTAAATTGTTATGAAGGATTAAAAAACAATACATTTATTTCTTAAATTGTTATGAAGGATTAAAAAAACATTGAAAATGAGTTCATACTAGAGATGTTAACTGAAAGATTTTGTAGAATTCCAGAAAAATAAAATTCTTTCGGAAGGATATTGAGATTTTTTTTTTTATGAAACAAAAAAAACCAACGATGTTCATTTCGCAAATGCTACTTATGAAATGTAGCCTTTTGCAAGTTGAATTACAAAATATAATTATTTTGCTACATACAAAAGTAGCGCTTACGGAAGTCGCACTTACAAAATGAAGTCTTTAGAAAAATTTTGTTGGTCAAACGGATATAATTGTAAAAAATAAAATTTTTTATATACCAAAATGTTTATAATAAAATTTTATTTTCAGTATTGCAACATATAAACATTTCAAGGTTTTATTTTTTAAAATAAAGATAAAACCAAATTTCTTTTGAAATGAAACTATTTCGCACCGCAACTTGCGAAACAGTTCTTAACAGGAAAAAACTTACGAAACGTGGCATAATAAATATATTTAATTACATTTTATGAATCAAATACATATAATTAACTATGTAATTAAAATACTAATTTTTTGTATGATATTGACAAGTTTCAGTTTTAACCTTTAATTAAAAAATCAAGACTTTCATAAAACATACTTTTAAGAATTAGATAATGAAGATAACTTGAACAATGTTAACATATGAATGCAATTGCGTAATCGGGAAACAATGCCATTGTTGAAATCAAAAAAAGACCTAATTTAAGTGATGAGTGATAAAACTTAATTATATAATAAAATGCCTAAAAATAGCTCTAACTTGTTTTCAAATAGAATAATTTTATGTTTAGTCGGTTTCAATTTTTATATTTTTAAGGTGCACTGTTATATGCGCTTTGGCTTTTATTACCTCGTTAACAACAAGTAAATTTAAAAAAATTTTAAAGACATTCTTTTCAATTATTTTTTGCAAAACGTTTTCCTTTGTAGAAAAAAAAAAGTTTGGGTGGGAAGGGCATTTGTAACCCCTCGTGTTGTTGACCCTGATAGTGTTTTAATTTTCAACCTCTCAACGCTATTGGGACTATACAACTGCTGAAAGTTTTACAGCTCTAGCTATTTTGGAGAGCAGTAAAAATTTAGTTGCAAGATTTTACAGCAAAAAAGCGGGTACATACAATACAACCCTTCCCCGGTTCTTCGCCCCTGGAAATAATTTTAACATAGAAGCTCACCAGGACTATACAAGTACTGAAAGTTTCAGAGCTGTAGCTAGTCTGAAAGGTAGTGATAAATAAATTGCAAGATTCAGTAAGAAATGAAAACTAACTCAAAGTTTCAGTTTTTTCTATTTCAATTTTAGCTGCGTTAGACCCCCTTAATTTCTGTTTCAGCACCACCACCCCCCGACCTAACTTTCCTAACCTTTTTAGGTCACTGCATATATATATATATATATATATATCAACCTTCAGAATTAGGGTCTTGATTTTTGAGGCCGGCAAAAAGTCCTCGATCTCATTTATATGTTTTATGATTACCCCTTTGTGTCAAATTTTTTCGCCAACTTCTAACAGTTTAAGATTGGCAATTTATTGCTGACCTCATTTTTCTTAATTCTGAGGGCTATATATATATATATATATATATATATATATATATATATATATATATATATATATATATATATATATATATATATATATATATATATATATATTTATATATATATATATATATAAACTATAGAAGAATCATTTAACAATATTATTTATTTAAATAATAAATAATAAAATTTTTTTGTATAACAGTTTAATGAATGCTTTCGAGTCTAATCCGTAAGCGCACATTCTAAAACGCTTCTTCCGTAAGGAGCTGCTTCGCAAGTATTCTTTTGAAATGATTTGTTTCGCAAGTTTCTTTTCGTAAAGGGTTATTACGGAATAATTATTTATTTTTTCATATATTTGTTACGGAAGATGAATTTGCGCATGTAGAACTTCCACAATGGAAATGTTTGGGAGAGATAGCAGTGGAGTTTTTGAAAGGGTTATTTAACAGAATCTTGAAAGGTCAGAAGATGCCTGAGGAGTAGATACATAGCATAATGGTGCTAATTTTCAAGGATAAGGGCGACGTTCAGAGCTGTAGTAATTACAGGGGAATAAAGTTGATCATTCACAGCCTGAAAATCTGGAAAAGAGTAGTAGAAGCTTGGCTTAGAGGAAAAGTAGAAATCTGAGAGCAGCAGTATGGTTTCATGCCAGCTAAGTGCACCACAGATGCTATGTTTGCTCTGAGAGTGTTAATGGAGAAGTATAGGGAAGGACAGAAGGAGTTACATTGTGTATTTGTGGACTTAGAGAAAGCTTATGATAGAGTTCCCAGACAGGAGCTGTGGTATTGTATAAGGAGGTCAGGAGTAGCGGAAAGGTATGTGAAGCTGGTGCAGGATATGTATTAGAACAGTGTAACAGCAGTGAGATGTGCAATAGGAATGACATACAGGCTTAAAGTGGAGGTAGGACTACATCAAGGATCAGCCCTGAGTCCCTTCCTGTTCGCAATTGTCATGGACAGACTTACAGACGAAGTTAGACAGGAGTCCCCTTGGACTATGATGTTTGCTGATGACATTGTGATCTGTGGTGAGAGTAGGGAGAAAGTGGAGGTAAACTTGGAAAAATGGAGGTATGCTTTGGAAAGCAGGGGAATGAAAGTGAGCAGGACTAAAACAGAGTACATGTGTGTGAATGAGAGAGCAGATGGTGGACAGGTCCAGTTACAAGGAGTTGATTTGGTGAAGGTCGACAAGTTTACCTACTTAGGGTCGAGGATACAGAGTAACGGAGGAAGTGAAAGAGAGGTAAAAAAGAAGGTGGAGGCAGGGTGGTGTGGATGGCACAAAGTGTCTGGTGTGATCTGTGATAGAAGGGTGTCGGTTAGAATGAAAGGTAAGAACTATAGGACAGTAGTGAGACCTGCTATGTTGTATGGGCTAGAGACAGTGGCACTGACAAAGAGACAAGTGAGAGAGATGGAGGTGTCTGAGATGAAGATGTTAAGATTCTTATTTAGAGTGACGAAGAAGGATAGGATCAGAAATGAGTTTATTAGAGGATCAGCACATGTAGCATGTTTTGCACACAAAGTTAGAGAATCGAGATTGAGATGGTTTGGACATGTACAGAGGAGACAGGAGAGTTATATTGGCAGGAGGGTTTTGGGGATGGAACTTCCAGGTAAGAGGAGGAGAGGTAGACCTAAGAGGAGGTTTATGGATGCAGTGGTGGAGGATATGAGTGGCAGGTGTGTCAGTCAAGGACACTCATAACATGACACTCATGGGCTAGATGGAGGAGTTTGATCCGCTGTGGCGACCCTTTAACGGGAAATGCCGAAAGAAAAAGAAGAACTTCCACAATAACAACTTAAAATACAGAAGATAAAAATGCAAATTTTTTGTTTTCGGCAAACAACCCTATACATTTACTTAATTTAAAAATAATTACCATACATTTAATTAATATTTTATATTTACTTAGTATATTTTAATACATTACTATACATTTGCCTAATTTAAAAATAAATTGATTATATAATGCCAATTTTAAATTTTACTTTAAAAAAATTAATTAAAAAAATAATTGAAAAAAAATTTAAGATACCACCTAGAGAAAAAAAAAACATTTTTACTCAAAGATAAAAAAAGAGAAACATTCTGAAATACAGCTGGCCACAAATGAGAAAAATATTCTTAGCTTGCCATAAATGAGAAAAAAAGTTTCAATACATGTATGATTGAGAAACTTCTATTTTGGGAAAAATAGCATCTTGAATATAAAAGTTTATAATTTAAAATAATTTTAAAGTAATTAAATTAAAGCTTTTAAAAATGAAAATTTATTTGCATTTATAGTATTAATTTAATTATAGTAACTGTCATTTTAAATTTCATCTAAATTTAATCTTAATTTCAGGCATCAATGAGACATAAATACATCTACCTATTAAATCTTTTTTTACTCTTTTTTTCTGACTTTGATCAAAATAATCACAACAAAAAAAATTTACAAAAAAAAATGCGTTTGTTTTTATATTAAAGTTGTTTAAAAAAATAATTTTTATGGCAACATTTGATACCAGTTCAGTTCTTTTGTTTAATAAATTTTGATGGTATTATGTGATACTTTTCGGTTAAGCAATATTGAAATAATTTTCCTCCAGGTTTAAACGGCTGCATTTTATTAATAAATTTTCATGTTATTATAGAATTTCTATATCTCTTTTATTCCAATTTACCACAACTATATTTAAAATAAACTTGAAAAGTTCTTTAGAGTGATCTTTAGAAGTATTCTTTTATTAGTATTCTATGTTAGTCTAATTTAATCAAATCTACTACGTTGTGGTGAGGTTTTTAAGTAACAGAGCTATACTCTTTGTTTTTTTTTAAAGCATTATTATTTTTTTAAACGTCTTTACTTCAAAAATGGCTGCAAACAAATGCTATTAAAGTTGGAAGTTACAAGGTCAAGGGAGCGAATTCCAAAGAACTAATGTTTGAGGAAAAAAACATGATAAACAAGAATTTATAAAACACTTAAGATCAGTCAGAGTTAAAGGATGACACTTAACTAAATGACAAATAAGACAGGTATGATTTTTAGTAGATGGTACAAGAGACACTAGCTCTTTAAAGCAGCACCCATTATATTATTTATAGAAAAGAGAAGCAAAATTATGATAACATGATAATGGTTGAAGGTTGGCTGCAAGAGCAGGTTTGAATATACTTACAATGCGTTTATGCGCCTTGTCTAAAAAAAAAAAGGAAATCATTGGAAGATCTGCTCCAGATATTGCAAAATGAAGAAGAGTGCTGAAAAATGAAGAAGAGCAATTGTAAACAGATGCCTGTTTTCTGGAGTATTGTTTTGGTATCTGGAGAACAGATATGGAAGTAATGGTTAAGATTGTAAATTACAGCAGCACAATGTCAAGAGAGAATAAAAGATTCCATCCCATCCTAAATCCAAGAAGCAACATAAAAAGCACAGGCAGCAGGAAGACAAAAAATTTCTACCCAAGAACCATAATGAAAAAAATCACAGAAAGAGTTCCAGTCAGCTTCAAGGTAGTTGTAAGAGGTATAATGATCAGAAACAACATAGAAAAAATATAGTCTTTAAGATGAAGAAGAGCAATTTAGAACAAAGAGAAAGGTGATAGAGTGAAGAGGCGCTAAAGGAAAGCACATAATAGTCTGTGGATTTAAAGCTAGTTTCTTGATAAATGGCTGAGTTTTTACAAATGTTAATACCCAAATCAAGCATGTGACTATTGGAGTCTATGAATTAAAGGAAGATAACCATCAACACTAAAATGTTGATGGTTATCTTCCTTTAATTCTGAGGCAGCTAAACTCTAATTAGTCTCACAAAGAGCATATAGGTCTGGTGAACTATGCAAGAAATAAGACTCGACAGTAGAAGAGTTACTTCAAATACCACTAATATTAGTGATTGATAGATTTAAAGAACTTGGTAAAAACAATGGTTTTTTGTGCTTTATAGTTAGGTTATTGCCTTGACTATGCACATTAAAAGTACAAACAGAGACACCATCCTAGCAGCCAGTCTCAGAACCATTAAACTGAGTTTTAAAGCTATTACCTTATTAGGAGATAATAGAATGAGTTGTCTAGTCATAAAAACAGAGACACAAGCAAAACCTGTGCAATCAGTCAATAAGATCCAGCATAAAACATCCTAAAGATTTTTTTATAATAAAGAAACCATTTAGTAAATGAAGAAGCATTAGAGTAAATTTATAGAAGAAATAAAATGCAACAAAATCAAATAAAGATCACTTAACATTATACTTTAAGCTAGCTATAAATAAACGTTGCAAGAATTTTTTGAAATTTGATAAAAAACACTTAAAATCACATAAATTTCAGAAAATCTTTAATAAAACCTCAAAAAAAAATTGTATACATCTGTAACTTTCATCGCCAACCACAATAAATTTTTATTTAGTATCAACACCCTAACTAACCAATCATGCAACTGCTAGCAACAAGCACAAAATTTAATTATTATAATAAGAGTAAATATTAATATAAGAGTAAAGCTAACTCTACAGAACTTTCCAAATTTATGTGGGATTTTGAAATATAATAATGTGAAAAATTGTTGATAAAGCCCAACAGTTTCAACAATGAGAAAAATCATACAATCATTTTTTAACCAAAAACTTACCACACAATAACATCAAAATTAAAGTTATGCAACAAAAGAATTGAGCTGATATCAAAATGTTACCATGAAATTATATTTTTATAAACAACCTTGATTACACAGCATAATACATGTGTAACAACTTTGAACAAAAATAAAAGTTAAAAAATCCAAAGCAGCAAAACTAGCCAGATACATCTTTAAAAAAAGTGCTAACTAAAGTGTATTGAATTAGAAAACCTGATATTTACCCTGTTCTAAAGAAAAACAAAACTAGAAACAACCTAAATTCATACAATTCAGATATGCGATTTTTAAAAGATCTTTTGATCAGCACATAATATGACCTTTGACAACACATAACATGACCTTTGACAACACATAACATGACCTTTGGTTCAAAAGATGCTAGAGATAAAAAATAAAAAAATAGAAGATTACAAAAATGAACATTTACTGGTCCAAAAAACATTCCTGTCATAGTCTTAACTATGACAGGAATGTTTTAAAACTCAAAAGCACTTTTCATTATTCTCTAAACAAGTGCTTAATCTTGTTTTTTTGCCTACTGAAAAAATATGATTTTAGTTTTAAAAAAATTTGAATA
The DNA here is from genome assembly GCF_038396675.1 of Hydra vulgaris. Taxonomy (NCBI): domain Eukaryota; kingdom Metazoa; phylum Cnidaria; class Hydrozoa; order Anthoathecata; family Hydridae; genus Hydra; species Hydra vulgaris. Next base: position 32,675,570 of record NC_088925.1, on the reverse strand, counting down.
TGGCTCTAATTTCTACTCGTCTTTGAATGTTTAATTCTTCTATCACACAATCTTCTTTGAATGTTTAATTCCTTTAAGTCTTTGAATGTTTAATTCCTCTAACTACAATTACAAAAAAATTCTGGAATGTTTAATTAACAAACTTGTTAGCCAAGTGTGACGTTTCTGAGCAATTTTATATCAGTAAATTGAAGCAAAGGGTTATTAACAAGTCAATAGTGCCTGCTGTACTTGTAGGTTCCCAGAGCTAAGTTCCTGTTCTAAGGTAGCTAAGACTCTTTTAAAACTTTTTCCCTAGTAGTGAAAAGTGGTTCAAGGGAAACATCATCAAACATTTGATATTTTAAAAATGTTTATGAAGCTGATTGAAAGTCTTAATGACTATGCTGAAAAAATATCAGACTGATCAAAAAACCATAAAGATCTTTAAAGATCTTACAAAGGACTTGAAAAAAGAGCAGCATCAAATAATGTAATTTTTTTTACTTTCAAAAGTAGCTTATTTAATAGTAGATTACATCAAAAAGTATTCTACTTTAATATGTAAATGCAAGTCACATGAAAAAGCTGTTTACTTTTACATTTAAAATAACTACTATTTAAAAAAACATTACATAATATATTAGTTTCTCATATCAATAATAGTTTCTCAAATTATAATTTACATTTACAAAAAAACTTGCATGTGAAAATGAATTACATAAATATAATATAGTACTGAATGTAAATTTAAATTTACAAATAAAATAATATTTTTTAAGTAGGCATTTTTTATAAGGCATAACAAATTATTATTAAAAATAAATTTTAAAAAATAAAAGTTAAACTACATAAGCTTACATTTTATATAAATTTTAAAGTAAATTGAAAACAACATATACTTATGTAAGTAAATTTACTTATACTCTACAATAACTTTGAGAGGATCTTGTACAACAGTTGTGCAATAAACCTTATACAACTAACATTTAGTTAGTGGCTAATAGTTATACCTGACTCATATAGTTATACCTATCAACTTGTTTCTCCGCGCAGCAGCCTTGTTCGTCAAACATGAACGTGTTTCGGAGTTATAAAGTTGGGAGAGGGCTATGACCACAAGTAGCCTCCTCATCTGTAGTGGCTTTCTTGGCTTTGGGGAGGAATTACAAAAAAAAAAAAAAAAAAATACCTAATGGGATTGGCACTACTATGGGAAAGCTGCTCTAATGTTTTATCAGATAATAATAGTATTCAGAGCTTAGTAGTTGTTATTGTAGATAATAAAAGTTCAAATGCAGGTGTAAACAACAGTTTGGTTGTCAAACTTGAAAAAATTTTTAAAAGTTTACACCTTATAGGGTGTATGCTGCACATGGTTCAGCATACACCCTATAAGGTTGAAACGCCATGTTGAAATGCCACTGTGTTGAAATGCGAATAACACCTTATAATTGAATTAGATGGAAAATTAGATTTTAAGTATTACAAGGGGCCTATCGGATGAGCTGCATCTAATCAAATTCATAATAAAGCTGTTACTTTAATTTACACTCAGATTCAGGAACAAAATCGATTGTTAACAGTAAAATTTTAAGTTAAGTAAAGACCAATGAAAACTTTATGAGTATCTTGTTGGTATTTTAAAAGGTTTTTTCAAAAAATTTCTAAAAAGTTTGCAAAAAAAACCTGGTGTAGGTTTTTTTGCTTTTGTCATGTGGGGAGGTGAATAACATAAAAAAATAATAAAATATTACCTCACTAAATTTCTGCAATTTCAACTCATATCCAAATTTTAAAAATACTGTCAATAATTGAATAAATTCTAAGTTAGCTAACCAATAAAATGTTTGTGAATCAATTTCATCTGATGCATATGGTCGGATGAGCCACTAAAAAAAGATAAGCTGTATTCTCTTAAAGAAAAATCTGAATAAACAAGTTTTGCTGAATAATCTCTGAATAAACAAGTTGGCAATAAATTAGTTTTAGCAGGACAATAAAGTAAAACACAAAACATTAAAACATTAATAAAACTATTACACATTATATAATTTCATAACTTTTAATTTAATTTTATTTTTTTGCACTTTATTGCATTTACTCTTTTTTATTATAGATATAATTTATTCAATAAATTTTAAGAAAAAGTTTATTAAAAGAAACATTTTTTGAAAACAAAATAGCTTGGCAAATTTCTAGACAACAGAAGCGTATAAGTAGCCAGTAAAATTGTAAAAAAAGTATTCTGGTTGTACTTTGTATATAAAAAAAATTGAAAAATTAAAAACTTTTATTAAAAAATTTGACACCTAAAATATATTTACAAACGTAAAAATAGCAAATTGTACATAGTTTAATGCATAAAATCCAATAGTAACAAAATCCTTATTAGATTATACTAATTTATTATTAGTAGTAGTATTAATTGTATTTTGCATTATTCTATTTTTAATGACTGCAATCATTGTATTACTGACTTGTTAAAACAAAAACAACTTAGGGCCATTAAATAACACTACTTTTATCTTGGACTTGCACATGTTGGTTTTTAAAAGTACAGATTTGAAGTAATACTTAATATCAGTAAAAATTACTTGTTTAAAAAAGGTTTAGAAAAAACTTACATGTTTGATACCTATAATACGTTTTGCAATTGAAAAATTACCACCATTTATGTAGAAAGCCAACATATTTATTTTTTTTACCACTAAAAAAAACCTTTTAATTCTTAAAATAAAAATAAATAAAAATATTGATTGTTTAAAATAATTTACATCATATATTAGAACTAATAGTCACAAATAAACCATCAAAAAGAAATTTGTCAAATATGTATTTATAAATGCATCTGTTAACTCATCAAGTTAATACATCTGTCCAGTCCCCCTCATAACTGTTTAAAGTACATACTTCTGTTGAATCTTTCTCAAGACTGTTTAAAGTAAAGAATAGATAATAAAAAATTGTTTATGCACTCATTAAAACAGCATGCTTACAGCTTACTTCTTTAAATGCTTGTTAAAGAAAATGAGTAGTTTTATTACTTTATTATCCTATTTTATGCACAATACAATGTATTTCCATTGTATGTGAATATTGTGAGACATAGCTACAAATATATAGTCTAAAAACTTAATATTTAAATTCTTATATAATTTTTCATGACTAGTCTAAAATTTATTTTGAGAAGAAAAATATGCTTTAGACTAAGTTTTGTATAAAAACATTTAGTGCATACATTTTTCTATACTCTAGGTTTATATTGAGAACTATATTTTGATTAAATTAAACAGTTAATGTTTTCATAATCATTTAACAGAGACTAGTAAAAAATTATTAAAAACTGATAAAAAATATTTCCAAATTAACTTAAATAACACTTTTTTTTAAATGTTATTCACACCCTCAAGGCTGCAAGAGCCACTACAGTCAAAAAGGCTACTTTACTGAGGGTATAACCCTCTCTCAACTTTTTAACTCTAAACACAGACCTTGACAAACAAGGCTGTTGTGTGGAGAAACAAGAAGCTGAGAAACTGAGCATGGTACTACTAGGGATGTGGTAAAGACTCTCTCAATTATGATGCAAGCGCTCTACTACTACTACTACACTACTATCACATAGAATATATTTATTAAAATCAATATTTAAGTAACTTTTAAAAAATCAATAATATTTTAATATGAAAGAAACTGTTTAACGTGGATAAATTTAATCCAATTTAGTTTAGACGTTTTAAGAGAAAAAAATAACATCTGTTTATCTTTTTATCTTTTTAGGATAAAAAACAGCTTTATGTTAATGGATTTTTTTTTCTGATTAGAAGAACTTTATTGCATAGGAATGCATAGACGACATATAAATGGATCAAACATAATGCTTAGAATGATATTAATAAAGCGATTAGAAAGAAGCAATTTGATCTCAAAAACTTTACCAGATACACCATATGAAACAAGCTTGTGAAGAAGACTAACATGCTAAACTTTGTTAAAAGCTTTAGATATTGGAAGAGCAATAGCCCTAGCCTCACCACCTCCATCTAATGCATAATAAAATCTTTCAGTCAAAGCAGTTAGCAAGTCAGCCGTAGAACGAAAGATTGAAAATTGTATTGATTGTCTGACAGTAATTTGTTTGACTCAAGATGGGATGTGAGAATTTTGTTGATCAAAGACTCTAAGACCTTGCTAATAACAGAAATAAAACTGATCAGATGATTATTGGAGGGGTCAGAAAGCTCTCCGGAGTTTTTGAAAATTGAAACAACAGATGGCATTTCCAGCAGGCAGGAAAACAAGACTCAGTCAAGCACTTGTTAAATAGTTTTGAGAAAATTGAAGAGAGTTCCAGAGAACAATCTTGTAAGACTGTGATAGGAATGTTGTCTGGACCACAAGCCGTTAATAGTGTTTAATCGAGTTATGACTTTAGCAACAGAAGCTGGAAAGACTAACAATGGGTTAACCTGAAAAAAACCTCTTTATTGGAATGGAAGAAAGAGAACGGCCATAAGATTGAAGAGTCGAATTAAAAGGAAACTTCTTTACAAACAGTTCTGCCCTCATCCTTGGGAGAGTAATAAGATCAGTCCCATGAATGAGAGATGGAATGTTGACCTATTCTTGTTAATGAGGGAGTTGAAGCTTTCAAAAAGTCTTTAGAGCCTAACTTCTGATATAAGATATAAGATTAAATGAACTGAGAATAATGGAGCATCAGACAGTACTTTTTTACATCGATTTCTTGTGATAGACTTTTGTTCTTAAAAAATTTGAGAGAGAAAAAGATGAAAAAAATGATTGCAATTAGAAATAACAGCTGCATAAGAAGGTAAAATCCATGGAGTAGAATGAGGCTTAACTTGAAACAGACAAGAAGAACTAAAACCATCCATTCCTGCCTAGTGGCAGTACATAGAAAGCAAATATATAAGCGAAGAGTGAAAAAAAATTTCTTAGTGACCTAGGACGGTCACTAAGAAAATCACAAAAAGAATCCTAGTCAGCTTTAAGGTAGTAGTAAGTATTGCGATGATAGAGTGAGTCCAAATAACAAGTACAAAATTAAAGATTTACGGAGATCATTGCATGGTCAGAACCACTTAAGATAAAAAAAGAAGAAACTGAACGTCACAACATCAGAAAGTCAGAACGGGTCAGAGACAAGGCATAAATTAAGCAGTTCAGGTAAATGATTATGGCTGTCAGGAAAACAAGTCACAAAGTTAATTATCTGAGTAAGAGATAGAGAAATACAGAAGTTATTTAGTGCCAGCAGGTTCAGTGGCATTAGAGCCAAGCCATTTAGTGTGTTGAGAATTAAATTTATCAATAACAACAATATTGGCAGGGGGGTTAAGAGAAAGGACATGGTCAATTTGATCAGAAATTACATTTAAAAGAGTGCAGTCTTGGGAAGAAGAAGAATGATAACGAAAAAAGAGAAATGTATATAATGTGACAGAGTGAAGAGTTGCTTCAAGGAAAAGTGGAAGCACATAAATGAATGCTTAAAGAATTTAAACCTGATTTAACAACAAATAGGTGAATCGATGTGTATGTATACCCTCAAGCTAAGCATGTGACTATTGGAGTCTTTGCAAATCAAAAGATAGATGTTGATACCCATCAACACTGAGATGAAGGAATTGCAAAATTTAAATTTATCTCACAAAGAAGGAATTCCAAAATTTAAATTAGTCTCAAGCAAGTCTGGAAAATTTAATGGAAAATTCCGGAGAATCTGGAGAATTCTAACATCCTGGTTAACCTAATTCATTAAAATCATAGGATGTGTCATTTTTGTTTGTGTAAGGTGGTTGTAGCCACAAATCAAATGTTGTCAAAGTATTACTACTTTTAACTTGTTGGTTCCCCTCTTTCTTCATATTAAGACTCATTTTTAAAGGGTTGAGAGAGGGTTGTAACAATTTAAAATAAAAATGAGTAGCTGCTTCGAATTTAGTGACTTCCTCAGTCTTGGGGAAGTGAAAATAAAAATATTGCATGTAATTAATTGTTAAATTTCATAGGATAATCTCAGATATCATTATTTTGTACAGGATAATCTAGAGATATCATTATTTTGTACAGGATAATCTAGAGATATCATTATTTTGTACAGGATAATCTAGAGATATCATTATTTTGTACAGGATAATCTAGAGATATCATTATTTTGTACAGGATAATCTAGAGATATCATTATTTTGTACAGGATAATCTAGAGATATCATTATTTTGTACAGGATAATCTAGAGATATCATTATTTTGTACAGGATAATCTAGAGATATCATTATTTTGTACAGGATAATCTAGAGATATCATTATTTTGTACAGGATAATCTAGAGATATCATTATTTTGTACAGGATAATCTAGAGATATTATTATTTTGTACAGGATAATCTAGAGATATCATTATAGTACAGGATATTGTACAGGATTGCAACATTTTAAAATTTTTAAATAGAAGTTTTAATTTTGTGTTGTTTTAGTCATTAATTGAATTTTTCATACCAAAAAAAATTTTTTGGTACAAAAAGTTAAGTTAAAATTTTCATCACACTTTAAAAATTATAAAAAGGATTGGGAAAGAGTATCAGTTAGTCTGAAACCATAAAGTGTTAGGCACTAAATTTCCAGTAAATATTTTTTTTCTTGTGAAAATAAGCTTATGTATAATCATTTGAGTCTCAGATGAGAATGTGATATAATGCAAGACCTAAATTGACCCGGAATGATCCTATCAAAACCAATTACACAGCATAAAGCCAAACTTTCAATGATTTATGTACATACTTAGGTTGAATAGAGATTATTATTCAAATGATGATACAAAATAGGGTGTAAATAAAAAACTTCTATAAATAAGAAGTAAAAACTTCATTTTACTTATCCTAACAAAAAGAAAAAATTTCTTTTTTGATATGTTTAATTTTATAAAAATTTAAAACTTTTGCCATCATATATTATTTTGGATGTCATTAATTTTGTTGTATGCTTAGTTACAATGTACATACTTATGTACATAGCTATTATGTACATAGTTACAATGTACATACTTATGTACATAGCTATTATGTACATAGTTACGATGTACATACTTTCATAAAAAATGATTATTTAAACTATTTTAGTTATAATTTGTTTAGGACATTATGCAAAAGTGGTTGATGTTAGGAAGAAAAAAAAATTTGTTTAGGACATTATGCAAAAATGGTTGATGTTAGGAAGAAAAGAAAATTGAATTATTTGAATTTGAATACAATAATAGCAAAAACCTTAAAATAAAAAACCTTGAAATAAAAAACCTTAAAATAAGAATGAGAATTAAAGCTTTAACTTTAATAACATGAAAATTTTATGAAATTTATGTCATGAAATAAAGGTGTAGACATTTTTGTGACAAATTTTATGTTTGCTTTTTTAGTGAATCTTATTTTTTAATTGGTACCATAAATGTTAACCTAAATTTTGTGAGCCACCTTAGATGTTAACCTAACTGTGTTGTGAAATCCAAGATGTAAAATCAACTTTTGAATGGAACCCTAGATGTTAAAGGTATTGAAACTCTAAATGTTAACTTAAATTTTGTGTGAAACAATAAGCGTTTACCTAAACTTTATATGAAACCCTTATTAATATATTTTAATATAAAACTATTAAAATTGTTTATTAGATAATTTCTTCAAAAGAAACATAAATATTAGGTTCTTACCCATAATAAAATACTGAATATAACATTTTAGATTAGCTGTACTTTTTATTTGAACTAAATAAAAATCAAATGTTTAAAAATTTAAAGGTGCAACAAAAACTTATTTAAATGCACATATGTACAAACATTTGAATGTGTACCATAAGTAGAAATATTAAAAATAATAATTTAAACACTAACAATAATTTCTAGGTAGTTAAGTATTAATATACTTGGTAAATAACTCTTCATAAAAAATTATAACAATAACTGATAAGAGTTCAAAATATTATTTGTAATAAGTTCAACTTATAACGAATAATATTTAAATAAAAATAAACACCATACAATATGTGATTTTATATTTGATATAGAAAAGAATGGAAACTATTAGAGATGTTAATACATATTTAATAATTTTTGTAAATAAAAAATAATTTTTAATTAATAATTATATTTATATAATTATTAATTAAAAATTTATATCCTCTTTAAAATATTTTTGAAAGAAACTCAAAAATAAAATTATTAAAATGATTGACAAATAAAAAAATCACATCATATATATTTGTCTTTTTGTGTTTCATTGTAACCACAAGATATTTTCTGGATATCAAATAAGCATAATATGGATAAATGTGTATTTAAAAGCAGATGTGCAACTGAATGTTAAACACGCCCAATGCATGTTTGAGTTTAACCCAATTTTTTTTTTAGAAAAGACAACTTTAATTTTAGAAAAGAGAAGTTCTTCACTAATTCCTATCTAGTGCAATGTTAATGAGTTTTACTAGTTTTTATACAAAGAAAAAGAAAAAAACCCCGAAAAAAACTATGATAATGTAAAATTTTAAAATTTTCATTTAAGACCATTTTAGATATTAACATAATTTACCAGTATAAAATACCACTTTTAGATAGTACCAAACATGAATTAACTAAAAGAAGTATGCAACTAAAAGAATAAATATTTAGTTATGATAAAATGTGTTACTGCAATAATTTTAACAAATTTTATGGTTAACAAAAAAAGCTATAACTGAAAAAAATACAATTATATTTTCAATAAAACCATGGCACCTAAAAGTCCAATGCTATAAAACAAATACCAGATACTGTAATATAATAACTCAATAACAATAAAACTACCAAATACTAGTCAAGTAGTGATTAAAATAAGATACTGGTTAAATATGTGTGATAAAAAGTTACTTCTGGAGCTAAAGGAAATAAGATACTGGTCAATAATGGGGGCAAAAGATACTGCTGCAGTTAAGAAAATAAAACACAGGTTAAAGTGCCAAAACTTAACTGTTTAAATTCTATTTTTTAGTAATTTTAAATTTACCATATGCAAACAATAACATAAAAAATAAAAAATAGGAATATTGTAATTTCATTATAAATAACAATAACAAAATAAGTTATAAATTTTATTTAAATACCTCAAAAACTCATTTGATTTATTACAAAAAAACTTTAAAAGTTGCATTTAAGTCTATTTAATAAAAGTTACAATTGCATATAGCACAGGTTCATCACATCGCAACAATTACAATAATTTTTTATAAAAAAGTTTGTAGCAATGACTTTAAACAGGAACAATAAAAGTATTATGTGAAATTTTAAGAACATTTTAAAGCATCATACCCTTATAATTGGCATAGTCAACAACTTTCATCATTATATAGGGCCATGCAGATTGTATAAATGCAAAACTTAAAGATTGCTAAAAAAAAAATTACAAAGTTATGAATTTTTAAGATAAAAATACTTTAATTAACTTTATTAATAGTTTTTTTGTGTCTTTTGTCTAACATACCCCATAGCTCCACAGTTGAGGGGTTTAAAAAGGATTCCATAATGCTGTTTGTTTAAGTATGATATGAAAATGTGAAACAACTTTTTACAACTTTTTTTTTCAGATCAAGATTAAGAATTTTTATTGTGATATTTTTTAATCTATTATTGCCTAACTTTTTAATTTATAATTTGCATTTGTGCATAAGATTTTGCAAAATTCATTTCACACAATAAATGTTTTAGTCTTTTTTTATTTTTGTGTGAAAGTAAACACTAATTATTATATATTAAAACTGTTGTTAATTATTATTTACAATTACTTGTTATTTTTTTTTGTAATTAAATAACAAACATAATAACTTATATATATATATATATATATATATATATATATATATATATATATATATATATATATATATATATATATATATATATATATATATATATATATATATATATATATATATATATACATATATATGTATATATATATGTATATAAATATATATTTTCTTCTGTTGAGTCTTATCTCTTGCAAAGTTCACCAGACCTACTTGCTCTTTGTGAGACTAATTTGAGTTCAGCTGTCTCATCTTGTGATCTTAGTGTTGATGGTTATCTTCCTCTGATTCGTAAAGACTCCAATAGTCACATGCTTGGCCTGGGCATTTACATTCGTAAGAATTCACCTGTTTGTCGTGAAACTAGGTTTGAATCCACAGACTATTCTTTCATGTGCTTTCGTTTAGCACCATTTCACTCTATTGCCTTTCTCTTTGTTCTATATCGCTCTCCTTCATCTCAAGACTGCACTCTTTTTGATGTTATTTCTGATCATATTGACCAAGCCCTCTCTCTTTATCCATCAGCTAATATAGTTGTTGTCGGTGACTTTAATGCTCACCACTCTGAATGGCTTGGCTCTAGTGTCAGTGACTCTGCAGGCATTAAAGCCCACAACTTTTGCCTTTCTCAATCCCAAACTCAAATAGTCAACTTTCCAACTCGCTTTCCTGACAACCCTAATCATTTACCTTCTCTACTCGACTTATGTCTTGTTTCTGATCCTAGTCAGTGCTCAGTTTCTCCACATTCACCCTTAGGTGCTTCTGATCACAGTTTGATCTCTTTAAAACTAATATCTCATTCTTCTTCATCACCTGAATACCCCTATTATCGAACCTCTTACAACTACAGTAAAGCTGACTGGGATTCTTTCCATGATTTTCTTCGTGATGGCCCTTGGGTAGAAATCTTTCAACTTCCTGTCGACAAATGTGCTTCTTACATAACTTCATAGATTCAGGCTGGCATGGAATCTTTTATTCCCTCTCGACGATTCCAGGTCAAGCCTCACTCTCCTCCATGGTTTTCCTCACACTGTGCTGCTGCGATTGCCAATCGAAACCGTTACTTCCATATTTATCAGCAAAACAATTCTCCAGAAAACAGACGTCTGTTTATTACTGCTAGAAACAACTGTAAAAAGGTTTTGTCTAACACCAAAACCCGCTATTCTCAGGTCATGAAATCTCGTATCTCATCTCAAAAATTAGGCTCTCGTGACTTCTGGAGAATCTTTAATAATATCAATAATAAGGGCAAATCTATAATTCCACCTCTCTTGTATGGTTCAGACTTAATCACCTCACCTAAAGACAAAGCCGAACTGTTTGCTAAAAACTTTTCATCAATATCATCTCTTGATTCCACTAATTGCGCTCTACCTGATATTGCCAACAAACAGGTTGATCCATTGCTTGACATTCATATCACTCCAGCATCTGTATCTAAAGTGATCTCCTGCCTAGACTCTTCTACAGTTTGTGGCCCAAACAACATACCTGTTATTGTCTAGCAAAAGTGTTCTCCGGAGCTGTCATCTATACTCTCAAAACTATTCAACAAGTGCTTATCAGAGTCTTGTTTTCCAGCCTGCTGGAAAGCCGCATCTATTATCCCTATCTTCAAAAATTCTGGGGAGCGATCTGATTCGTCTAACTACCGTCCCATAAGTCTTCTTCCTATCATAAGCAAGGTTTTTGAATCTTTAATTAACAAAAACTTAATTTCTCATCTTGAATCTAACAACTTACTTTCTGACCATCAATATGGGTTTCGATCTTCTCGTTCTACAGCTGATTTGCTAACAGTAATAACTGACAGGTTTTATCGTGCATTAGATGAAGGTGGAGAGGTTAAGGCCATCGCTCTTGACATTTCAAAAGCGTTTGATAAAGTTTGGCATGCTGGTCTTCTCCATAAGCTTTCTTCTTATGGTGTATCCGGCAACATCTTTAAGATCATTGAATCCTTCCTTTCCAATCGTAGCATAAAAGTTGTCCTCGTTGGACAACACTCTTCTTCTTATTCTGTAACTTCAGGGATTCCTCAAGGTTCTATCCTTGGCCCTATACTCTTTTTAATTTACATTAACGATCTTCAAGATATTCTCACATCTAAGGTGGCATTGTTTGCTGATGATACTACCATTTATTCTTGTCATGATAAGAAACCAACACCCTCTAATTGCCTGGAGGGGGCATTTGAGCTTGAAAAGGATCTCACTTCTGCTACAGCATGGGGCTCACAGTGGCTGGTGAACTTTAATTCAGATAAAACTCAATTTTTTTCAGCCAATCGCTATCGCAATAATTTAGATCTTCCTATATTTATGAACGGTGATGTACTCGATGAGTCACCTACTCTTCATCTTCTAGGATTAACTCTTACTTCCAATCTTTCTTGGAAACCATATATCAAATCGGTTGCAAAATTAGCATCTGCTAAGGTTGCATCTCTTTATCGAGCTCGCCACTTTCCTACTCTGGATTCTATTCTCTATCTCTATAAATCTCAAATCCGGCCTTGTATGGAACACTGTTGCCATATCTGGGGCGGATCTTCTAATGATGCCCTTTCTCTTTTAGACAAGGTGCAAAAACGCATTGTAAACATAGTTGAACCTGCTCTTGCAGCCAACCTCCAACCATTATCACATTGTCGTAATGTTGCTTCTCTTTCTCTTTTCTACAAATACTATAATGGGCACTGCTCTAAAGAGCTAGCGTCTCTTGTGCCATCTACTAAAATTCATTCTCGTGTTACTCGTCATTCAATTAAGTGTCATCCTTTTTCTGTGACTGTTCTTAAGTGCTCCAAAAACGCTCCAAATTCGTCTAGTTTTTTTCCTCGAATCAGTTCTTTGGAATTCGCTTCCTTCATCTTGCTTTCCTGATTCATATAATTTGCAATTTTTTAAATCGTCCGTCAATCGTTACCTTGCTCTACAACCTTCATCTTTTCTCTTACAGTAACTTCCAACTTTAATTAATTTAATTAGCCTTGTTGGAAGCGAAGATGTTTAAAAATATATATATATATGTATATATATGTGTATATATATATATATATATATATTTATATATATATATATATATATTTTTATATATTTGTTTATATATATATATATATATATTTTTATATATATATATATATATATATATTTATACATATATATATATAGTTTAACATTTGTTAATAATATTCGCAGTCAGATAATAGTAATATAACAATAAGTAAACAAGTGAAATCATTAGTGTTTCAGGGAAACTTGTAAGAACTCCCCACAAAAAAAAATATATATATACATATATATATATATATATATATATATATATATATATATATATATATATATATATATATATATTATATATATATATATATATAATTAACAAAAACATTATTTAAAAAAAATAATGATTTTGTTTTGTATTTATTTATAAAATAGGTAACGCCTAAAAAATAGAAAATAAATTTTTTTTATAGCTAAAGTTGAAAACAACACTGCATGGAAAGAAACCAATGAAAAGAAATTAAATGAAAAAGAAAAGGTAGAGGATGAAAAAGAAAAGGTGGAGAATAAAAAGAAAAAGGTGGAGACTGAAAACAAAAGGTGGAGAATTAAAAAAAAAGGTGTAGAAAAAGAAAAGGTGCAGAATAAAAAGAAAAGGTGGAGAATGAAAAAGATGAGGTAGACAAAGAATAAATTGTAAAAGTTATGAGTGCGTTATAAAAGTAATAACACAATTATAGTGTTATTACTTTTATAATCCAGCTAGTGACTAGAGTGTTATCCTTTTGTAGTCATAAGTTTATTGTTTTGTTTATTTTTTATAATTTATTTGCTAACAAATTTATGCTCCATAAAAACAAAGTACAAGGTTTTGCATAAACTGAAATTTTGAAGACCAGATATTTTTCCAGATTTCGCATATCGCAATCGCTTAATTCAACCCTTGTTAGATGAATTCAACTTAATAACAAACAATTTGATGAATTCAACCTAATAACGAACAAATGTTAGCTGAATTTAACTTAATAACAACTTAGATAAAAACATAAAAAATTATATATATGGGATTCAAATGAAAATTATTAGTGATAAAATTAAAAATATAATAAAAAACACAAACATAATGATAGTCTTTATTTGCTTTTTAAAATCAGTTGATTTAAACTACAATGTAATCAACAGTTAAATAATTTGTTTTACTTTCAACTGTAATTAAAATCTGTAAAAATAACTATATCATATGTAACATAATTATTCTCAAATGAAATATTATCAGACATTTATCTGCTGATAAGTAATATTTGAATCGACATGAGATAACCAATCATACAGTCATTTTGAAAAAGATTAACAACTGAAACAAAAAAAGTTAAAAATATCAACTTAATATTATTAAAACATTATTATTTAAATTTTTGAGTCATTTTTACTTTTGAAGTTTATATAACTAAATGGTTAAGATATAGTTTACAAAAACTTTTTTGTCAACTTATACTGCATAACTTAGCTCTTTGCTAAGTTATTCTTTTTATGCCTTACTTACTTCAAAGTAAAAATTTTGATAGAAATCATGAAAATTAAAGCACTAAATAACTATGAAACTTTTTCTTTTGCTTAACATATATGTTCTAAAGTTAATATTCATTAAAATGGCTAACATTTAAACAAAATATTATAGAACTTTGCAGAATGAGTTATCTGTATACTAGGACCATTTGATTAAAAGTATATGTTTTTAAGATTTATAGTAGAAATAGTGAATTTATTGATAAAATCAAATTGTTCTGATCACTTAATTTGACCAATACTTTAGTTAGTTAATTTATTCTAAATAAAAAAAACTCACAAATTTTGTTGGAACATTTTTTCCTCCTAGATCTGTTTGAATTATTCCAGAGTACTCCTCACCTAATGTCTGTGAGCCTAAATAATAATAAATAATATAATAATTTAGATTCATTCTAAAGGAAGAAAAGTTTGAGATAATTTAACTCATGCAGGATTCACCTGCCCCAATTCTCAGTTAAAGATAATTTTGTACTAATAAAAAAAAACTTTTGTGAGAATAAAATTTCATTTTTATTGAATTCAGATAAGATAAATCTGAATTTTATTCGAAGTGATTCTAGGAATTATAAATAAATTTTTAATTTTGTTTTAAAAATGGGTCATGTGTTTTGAAACAAAAATAATTTTTGAAAGTGTTGTTATGCAATCATAATAAAAATACCAATCTGAAGGAATCTTAATTTTTGCAATACAAGACATGTACTCTTAGATACCAAACAACCATCCCCCTTCCCTTTTCTTTTTTTTTTCCCTTCCACTTACATCTGTTTGTTGATTTAAAAAATTTTCTCTTTCTCAAACCACAACCCCTGCTCACCTCTCTTTTCTCCATTTATTTATTGAGTAACGTTTTGCTAATTTTTCAAAAAAATGTTTAAAGAAATGAATCAATTTACGCTCAGATGTTTTCCAAAAACATTTCTGTTATATTAGGTATATAATAATAGTTTAATCAGCATATAATAGAATTCAAAACAATTAAATAAACTCGAAGGTAAACATGCTTTATGTTTTAGCTAACAAGCAAACAAATGAAAGGTTATAAAAAGTGGAGAAGAGGCTGAAAAGAGGCTGGTATTGAGTTGCTGAGTTTTATTTTTGCTTTTATAGTTTACAATTTATATTTCCACACAAGGTTAAATGGTTTTCCATCGTCGTTTATACGTAATCTTAAATTCATTACGTATACATCGACGTTACGTAATCTTAAATTATTATAAACGGACAATATAAACGGACATATTTCTAGTTGCAGAACTGGATTATCAACTGATCGATTTGACAACCATGTTTATACTTGTCAATGTGCCCACAAGTGTAATTGAACCTTTTTTCCAACTTTTGGTCTTTCTTGAGCTTAACAACAAAATTTTTTTGTTATCATATGAAAAGCATTTGCACAAACGAAAACATGATACATTTAATTGATATTTCCTGTATATTAGGGTGGAGTGATTTTGGAATCAGAACTATAGTAACCCTGGAGTAAATAGATTATCAAAAAATAATAATAAAATGTATAACATGTTCTTGCTAATAATGCCTGGAAAATGGCTGGTTCACAAAAATGTACATTTACTTAGACTTAATCTATTTTTGAGGAAAACCGCCATTTTTTGATTTTTTTTTCAAAGTGGGCATGCGCATTGCGCATTGTTTTGTTGTTTTTAGATTTTTAAATTACAATTTAATAATAGCAAAACAATTTATAGAAAAAATGCCTAAGAGCAAATCCAGGAAAACTCGTTTGGAAAATAGTTTAAAATACGGAGGCCTCCCATCAGAAATACCTTCAGCTGATCTTCCAACATTTCGTCAAGTAATTCAGTTTTTTTATTTTACTGAAAGCATTAACCAAAATATTTCCAAATCTACTAGAAGAGGTTGACAATTCTCTTAGTACTTTGTGGAATAAAGTAAACCCACGTCTTCCTCTTCTTCAGAGAAATTCAATCTTAAGAAAATTAAGAAATCTTTTTGAAAGAGTAAAATCTATAAACCGAGGACGTTTATTATATAGATATGATTTTAGATAAACTCTTTGAAATATCATCATGTACTTGTGAATTAGCGACTGTTTTATGTAATGACAGGGATGTTAAGTGTAGCATCATCACTTGCCAAGTAGAGCACATCTTGTGTCTTTGTAAAACTAGAAAGGTATTTGATTAAATTTTTTATATATTATTGTATATATTAGAATATTTGTTGTTTTAATCAGATTAAGGGACCTTAAATATAATTTTTTTAAATAATCAACTACTTCAGTTTAATTGAAGTGAAATCAAAGTATAATAAAAAATTCTTAGTACAATAATTGCAGATTAATAATCTGCAATTATTGTACTAAGAATTTTTTATTATACTTTGATTTCACTTCAATTAAACTGAAGTAGTTGATTATTTAAAAAAATTATATTTAAGGTCCCTTCTGAAGACAGGGCATATATTTGTGACCAGAGAAACAAGATTGGTCCAAAAGGTATTTATCAGCTAGGAAAGGCTAATTTAAAATCTGGTAAATTTACTCCGGAAAGGTTAGTTATAATAACCTACAAATGAGTACTCAATGTTCTTAAAGAACAGAGCAATAGTAAATTAGTAAAAACACTTATTTAATTTTTTTCTTAAATAAATTGTGTCACCATCTGTAAGTTTATCAGGAAGGTTCCTGACTATAATAATAGAATGTAAGAAAAAAATTAAATGCGTATATATATATATATATATATATATATATATATATATATATATATATATATATATATATATATATATATATATATATATATATATTGCAAACAGCACACTGGGGCAACGCTAAAACAGCTTTGTTTCAACGATTTCAACATTGTTTAAATGTTGGCCCCACAAAGTGTGCTGCTTGAGATATATGGTTGTTTTTTTTATATTTTAAATACTAAGTATTTTTACAGGTAAATGATTCTGAGGAAAAATATAATCCATTAAAAAGTTCTCAATATAATTTAATTAAACTTGATAGATTTGCAATGGAGGCTGTCGGGTATATAAAATTTTCATACATATTGAGTTTAGATGAGAATTTCTTAAATATACTATATTAAAAGTATGAAAAAAAAATCATAAGTTCATTGTTCATCCCCAGTAGGAGAGGAGAGGGTGAATATAGAATGTTAAGGGATCACATATAGATAATATACTTTGCTTTTTCAGTTTTGTTTATTTATTTCATAGTTTCTTATTTGTAGGTATGATGTCTCATCTCGTGCTGCAGCTGCACTAGCGAATGCTCTACTTCTAGATTATGGAATCATTAAACATGGAGATTTGAATCAAGTTGTAGATCGAAGCAAAATTGAGAGATAAAAACTATTTCATTATATAAGTTAGACACATATAAATATATCTCTTTATTTATTAGTTTATATAAATGCTTATTTACAAACCATTTAATATGATATTTTGCTAAATATAATACTTTGAGTTGTTTTATAGAGAGAAGAAGAAAATAATGTCAAGATATGGTGAAAATTAGAAAGAAAAATACACCTTATCAGATGTACTTTGCATCACAATGAACTTCCATTTTGAAAAGTATTCAAAATAGTTGATGGCAGTTTAAAGTGTCCAAATAAATTTTCAGGACCTATTGGAAAGCAAGTTTCTATAGATTTCCATCTTAACCCACAAGTGAAGTTTACCAAAATTGATACTCCAGTGGAGATACTAAATATTCCCATTGAAGTAATTAATGATTTAAGTCACGATCAAAGACTATTATTTGAATATTGTCTTGGAATTTCTAAAGGATTTGTTAATCCCATATTTTTTAGAAGAAAAATTGGTCCACTAAACAACGCAAGATGGTTGACTTTAGCAATTCGAATCATGGCTTTGTATACTCGTACTGAAGCACCAAGTCTTGAGCATGTAAGGCTTGTGAATTTTATTGTACAAGTGTATGCATACATTTGGTTTCTTATCAAAAGGTCTTCTAAATTTATGGATTCTCTGAGTATATTTTTTAAAATGACAGAACAGATAAGAAAGCAAGATGAGGAAATACAGAATATTTGTTTTAAAAATCTAAAAAAAAATTCATATTGTCTATTGCCTGAGAACTTTTTATATTGTATGCTTAGAGATGAAGATTCTAACATAAGGGAACAGGCGTTACTAGTCATTAAAAAACTCAGGACAAGTAAAGATAAAGAATGCCGTGTTACAAATATTGCTAATGTTGACATAAACTTTCAAGCAACTTCTTGGACAGAATTAATTGACTTCAAGAAAAGCAGTGAACCGGCATCAACAATATAGTTAAAGGATGACCAAATCGATGCACTAATTGCAACTAAAGAAGTTCCGAACTTACTTGAATTTCCTTCTCATGCGTAGAGCATAGAACGCGATGTCAAATTAGTTACAGAGGCTAGTCACCAAGTATATGGCAGAGAAGCTCGTCATAAATATATTTTGACCAAACTGAAATCCAGGGAAATTCGACCACATTTTGAAACTAAAAACGGCTTTGTGGTTTTTTAATAAATAATTTTGTTATGCATTTGATGTTAATAAAACATCTTTATATGAATGTACTTGCTTTTACTTTTTTGATTGCGAGGAATATAAAAGTGTGTTTAGGATTTAGGACCAATGCAGTAGGGTAGTGGTAAAGTGTTCGACTCACATTTGCAAGATATTTATTTTAGAAATATTTCGCATATGCTCGTCCCTTTGGCAATTGAAATTTTATATTCATGAATTTAAGTGTTTATAATATATATAAAGTGTTTATAATGTAAAGAACAATTAAAAAAACAACTTAAAAACATGTTTGGATTTTGGTGATGGTATCCATGACTATTTTTATTACCACTAATTGTACTTTAAAAAACTAAAAATAACTTACATAAGTAAACTTTGTATATACAGTTAAGTAATTTTAAGTTTGCTGTTTAAAACTTGATTGAATTTTATATTAATAGATATGCGTTAAAATGAGGTATAAAAACTTGCTAAAAATAAATTAAATGTTTTAATGAGTATATTGCTTATATACCATTATATTAAATAAAATTTTTATAATTTATTATTAATTTATTTAACCATTTCATTATGAATAAATTTATTTGAAAAAATAAACTTTTGAATGGTTATGCTATTTTTATTAATTGATTTCATAAATTGAAGAAAAACGTGAAAATTAAGAAAAATTGCGTTTTTACGCATTTTTCAAAGTCGATTAAGCTTGCCATTTTTTATTTTGGATAGCTGAAATTTTTCATGAGCTCATATTTTACCCCGTTGAACTTTCTCCCGGGTTACTAAAGTTGAATTTCCAAAAAAGTATGAAAATCACTCCACCCTACTGTATATAATTACAATTCAATCTTTCACAATCAATAGTTACCCATAGCAACAATATAAAAATTAAGTTATTTTTGTTTTTAATACAAATATCTTGTATAATACTAAAAACAGCACTACTAATGATTATTTGAAAGGCCTCTAGTGCTAATCTAGTTTTAATTAATATATAAAAAAATATTTTGTATTAGTAATTTTGTTTGGTAATTATATCGTTTTTAATAAAAACATTGTGAGAAATATATATATATATATATATATATATATATAAATATATATATATATATATATATATATATATAAATATATATAAATATATATATATATATATATATATATAATATATAGATATATATATATATATATATATATATATATATATATATATATATATATATATATATATATATATATATATATATATATATATATATATATATATATATTAGGGTGTCCCAGAAAATTTTTTTTTTGAATTTTTTGATGCAGTCCTTTTTAAAAGTTTCTTTGCAGTCTTATAACAACCCATAATTTTTCTTATGACAATTGAAAAATATTTATAAAAATATTGAAAAATATATATATATATTATATATATTTATATAATATATATATATATATATAAAAATTATATATATATATATTATATAAATATATATATATATATATATATATATATATATATATATATATATATATATATATATATATATATATATATATATATATATATATATATATATATTAGGGTGTCCCAGAAAATTTTTTTTTTGAATTTTTTGATGCAGTCCTTTTTAAAAGTTTCTTTGCAGTCTTATAACAACCCATAATTTTTCTTATGACAATTGAAAAATATTTGGGGGTCCCTCAAGGGTCTAGAATTTTTGTGTAAATGGGCAATAGCAATAGAAATTGTAACTTTTTTATGCTCGTTTGAACACAATTAAAGACAATAATTTATTATACAAAATGGCAACAAGGTTTCAATTGTTCATTCTAAAATATGATAAATAACTTCTAAAATCTAAATGTCCACAAGATTGTCACAATTGCATCTGGAAAAGTCTTGTCTGTGTTTTTCAACAACCTGAAGTAGAAATTGTTTCTGTTCTTCATTCATTGTTATTGCTGCATTAAAATTTTGGATGAGAGCAACACCCTGCTCAGCACAATCATTAACACATGGCAAGTTATTGACAAGTTGATGTGCTATCTAACAGGAATGGCTTTCGTGCCACTCTTCCTCTGGAATATCGAGAAAGCTATCATCAATGGCAGAAACTAGGAAGGAACTTCAAGAAATGAGTAATTCCGCTGTTGTTTTTGGAAGAGACTTGAGCAAATGCGATCCTCAATCACTTTTTATTTTTCGACACAAGCTGGGTTTTTTCTTCAGAAGACATATGCTGAGAGAACAAGGAAACTGTTGCTAGCTCTTGGCTGAGGTACCAGGAGTGACGCTTCATCATCTTTAAACCTTTTGTCTGCAAAGCAGCATCTACATACGTAAGCAGCCTTTGAATCAATAGAATGTCATTCAATGGTGCATCAGCAATGGCTCGACTTGAAAACCAAGATTGAATATAGACATTGACAACAAATCTATTAAATCTCTGAATGCCCTGTAATTCACAAGCAGTCAACTGTATAATAGCTTCATTACCATTAAAAAGCAATTCTATTTTTATTGCATAAATCGCCTTGGCCATCCAACGTGCTTTGTGAACGGCACCAGGCCTGCAAACTGGTGCTGCCCCGGCGCATTTTAAACCAATCATATAAGCCAGGAGTTGGAGAAATTCTCAATAGTCATCTCTTGGATGGCTGAGTTTCAGCTGCTCAGCAATTAACTCCTTCAGATTGTTATTTGCACTCACTAATGGCACTGGTCGTGGCATAGGCTGACAGTGGACCAACTCTGACCGTTTCTCTTAATATCTTTTAAAAATCAAAATATCCCGGTCTAGTTGACGGACCTTGACACACTCCATATGCATCAGACAACAACAACTCACACATGTAGTGGCGACATGCCATCCGTAGCAGATTGCGACCGAGAGCCTTCTCCAGAAGAGTGCAGACTCCACTCAGTCTGCCGGTATTTGAGGCTGTTGTGTCAAAGCACATTCCAATGACTTGTTGATTGCACTGCCATGATTTGAGTTGGTCAAGAATTGCCTCCAATCCCACTTGTCCTGTTCCAGAAGTCAACTTTGGTACTCCCAACAGTTTAATATTTCCATCAACAAGTGAAGAAACAAGAACTGCCAATCTTTCAACTTGGTTGGTGTCTACTCTAGTGATGTCAGGTAGTAGTTTGCCATCCCAATGAACGACGGACTTACTAGGTAGAAAGTCATCCTTGATCTTCTGTGCAGCTTCACAACGAAAAAAGCTGTCGTTGACAATGGACTGTACTTTTTGAAAGAACAACAGATGTCGTGGAGCATCCAATTTCATTAACCATTGATGCAATTATCATTGTTGATTTACGAATGCTGATGTTTATGAGGTCTAATACAGCAGCTACTTTTAAAGTCATCACACCAGCACACTTGGGTTGCTTGGTCAGTCTATCATTAGTTAGAGACTTTACAACAAATTCATCCATAGATTCTTCATTATCTGAGGAGCTCGATTCGATGATTCTGAGTATATATCTGAGGAGCTCGATTTATCTCGAGATATCTGAGGAGCTCGATTCGATGATTCTGCTGTTTCCTCATCTTCATCTTCAGTTTCCACATCTGTCTGCATTAATTGATGTCCTGCTGAAGCTGCTCTTTGCTGGAGTACTAATCGTTCTTTACGTTTTGCTGAACGCTTACCGTGGAAAAACATTTTATTGTCCACAGATCCTATGTATACGGTTCTAGATTCTTTCTGCAACTTTAGAAACTGTCGGTCTTCCTCATTCTTGATAAGATTGTCAGAATCAGCATGACTGATATCAAACAAAATATCCAGCTTTTCATTGTATTCTTTTTGGTTCTGTTGATCCTTAGCATTATTCCTTGAATGATTTTTCATTAGTTCAACATGCTGTGAGTAAAGATCTTTAATCTTTTGAACAATATCTGGTTTGTGTCGGACCGGTAATCTCGATTTCATCCAGAAGTAGTTGGTCGTGTACTTGCTGTGCACTTTGAGCAACTGTCAGTTTCTGCATCCTCTGGAAGTAAACAAAACTCTGTTATGAGTTTATCAAAAAAAAAAAAATTTTCCGCAAAAAAAGTATAAAAACTCACAAACTTTAAATTAATAGTAACTTTTTTATATAAATGCTTTCATCTTGCAATTAAAAAAATATAAAAGATCTATCTTTCCTTGTTAAATGAAAATTTACATTAATTGGTATAAAAATAAATATTGCCAAAATATTTTTAATAATTTAGAACCACTTTTCTAATTTTCGCATATTTTCCGGAAAACATGAGTTAAGCCAACTAAGATTTCATAACATAGCTTTGTGCTTGATATTTGAAATTTGGAACACTTAACCCTAAATGTCCATTCTATCAGATTCCTGCGTCATCTTAGAGAACTTTTTACAAAAAGACTGTTTTTAAAGCATTTATATTTTTTAAATGATCGTTTTTAAATGCAAAACGTAACTTTTTTGATGGATGACGTAAGTTAATGAAATTTCAACCTTTTATGCAAATGAAAATAAAAAAATTATTTTACGTGCCTTCAGCTATCTTATGAAATATGTTTTCAAAAATGTCATGTTTTACAATCTTGTTAGTTTTATGTGTACATTTGTGTTGACGTTTTTTTGCGATGACGTAACCTTTATGCGTTATGTCCCAAACTATTTATTAGCAAATATTCTCCAAACAACTGTTTCAGCGAATCAATTTTTGAAGTATGAAAGTAAACAAAGTTACGCGGAATTTTTCTCTTTGGATTATCAAACTAATATCAGATAAGTTGTTAAATCCACTTTTATCTAGTGCATATATTTGTTAATTAATATTATTTTATTTGTTTATATTATATTTATTAATAAGTCAATATTATTTTGATAACAATGTATTCAACTGAGAGGGAAATTCTAAAACAACATATTGGATGGAAAAATGGTTGGGAAGATAGGTGTAACTTTCCTTTTGTTAAGCGATTAATTAGGACAGATAAGATCAGTAACAATGTCATTTCCATTTTAATGACAGTCTTTAAAATAAGAGGTGATTTATTTAGTTTTATGAGTTTTCTTTTGCTAATTGATTTTGATATGCCTAGTAATGACGAGTTTGATAAAATGTGCCTAAAGTTAAAACGCCAAAAAAAGAAATATAAAAAAAATTATAAAGCTATAAAAAACAAAGAATTTTTAAAATGCAACTGTCGCAAGCTCCACCCAAAAAAAAAAATCAGCAGATGCAGATGACTTTTTCACTTTAAATAACAGTCAGGAGCTATTGAATCAAATTGATCAATCAACTTCTGAAAATAAAACAAATATGGATCAAATAGAAAAATTTAAAATGCAAGTATTTAAGTTGGAAGCTGAAATTACAGATTTAAATTCTAAAAATAGTCAAGGTCTTTGTCTTGTTTGTGGTCATCAAATTTAGTTAAAATATTTAAAAAATTAAAAACAACAACAACAACAAAAAAATATTTACAAGTAAGATAAATTATATGAGATCTTTAATTTAAATATAAGATAATTTTATTCTGTTCTAATATTTGTGTAATGTTAGTTTAAAATATTATTTTTTAATATATTTATTTTATATATTAGGTAGGTGCCCATTCTGTTCCTATCTTCAGAAGTTATTTATACCTATGCAATACCTTCGCTCAGGTTAATTTAATTTAAAAAATGTATTGTCCTTTATTATATGTAACATTTTTTTATAGATATATTACATATCCATTCGATGTTTATCACCAGAAGTTAGTTCTACCTTTGCAGTACCTCTGCTCTACATACCTCCTCGCTGGTTAAAGAATGGAATATAAATCTCATATCAAGTTGGTGTAAAAATTTAGTTCAATAAATTAAGAATATGTAAATGTTATCAAAATTTTGAGTGGAGCAATTGTTTTTCTGGTTTAGCATGAGTATGAATCTGATATCAATTGGATGTACAAAGATAGTTTACTACTTAAAGAACCTATCAGTAAACCAACTGATTATAAAACAGTTTTTAATGGGAATAAAAAAAAAATTTCTAAAAATTTCAATTAGCTATTTGTATATTCACTTTATTTACTGAGAGAAGAGACTATAGATTCAAGTGCTATAAAATAATTCTACTACCAAAAGCGAGGTTAATTCAAAAACTTAAACTCAAATTTGGTCATGAATTATTTTATTAGACTTGGTTAGTGTTTATTTATTAACAACTTAACACCATATTATTAGAACTGTATGCACAGAAAAAAATAAATGCTTAAGCTTTAAATGTTTAGACTAAATATTCCAAAATCGAAATCCGGCTTTATTTTGCAATGCAATAAATTTATTGGCTTAGGAAAATAAGTTTCTAAAACAAGAACTCCTACGTTTAAAAATGTATTCTTTTAACAGCTAATCCCCCTTTTAACTACATTTTTCATAACTTTGCGAAAAGTGCGGTTTGCTTTCAGACCTCAATAAAGTCTGTTTTAGCTATCCTTAAATAATTAATTAGGGTTTTTTTGTTTTTATAATGGTCAAACAATGGGTATATTTGAGAATAACTATCAGAAATAAATTTTTCTGATTTTTTTTTTAAATAAAAACATCAAATTACTTGAATTCAGCCAACTTCATCATTTGTCGCGTTTTTTTTAAACTTAAAGAAGTTTTTTTACTAATGCATTAAATGTCGTAAAAGATGAAACATTTTATTGGTGTTTTTATTCTTTTTACAAAACAAAATTATCTTTAATATTTTAAAAGTTATAGAAGTTTTAGTAACACCCCTTAAGTCAATATTTTTAAAAAAATAACAAGAAGCCATTAAGCTAGGTTTGAAACAGCCGTGTGAGGGATCCCTAATTATTTTTCAATTGTCATAAAAAAATTTAGTTGTTGTTGTGGGACCATTAAGAAACTTTTAAGAGGAACTGCATCAAAAAATTCAAAAAAAAAATTAACACCCTAATATATATATATATATATATATATATATATATATATATATATATATATATATATATATATATATATATATATATATATATATATATATATATATATATATATATATATATATATATATATATATATATATATATTAGGGTGTTAATTTTTTTTTTTGAATTTTTTGATGCAGTTCCTCTTAATAGTTTCTTAATGGTCCCACAACAACAACTAAATTGTATATATATATATATATATATATATATATATATATATATATATATATATATATATATATATATATATATATATCGTGACGTTAAAATAATAGGGTTCTATCTCCATTTTTTAGCTTTGTGAGAATTTCACTTTCAATTTTTAATTAATTAAATGTTTTACAGTTTTTGTTGTTTATATTGATAAAATATATGTTTTTTATGTTATTTATGCTTTATAATTAATCTTACATTATTAATTTCATAAATTTTAAAATTGCTTGTTTACAAATTAATTGTTAATTCCAACTTTATTAAACAAGGTTGAAATTGACAATGAAAAAACAAAAACTAACAATTTTTAAATTTATATAAATAATAATAAGATTAATATATTAAAATTATATCATTTTTAATTTTTAATTTTTTACCATGAAAAATTAAAGAACCTTATAATTCTTATCTACCGATATGATATATCTTATACCAATTTATATTAGTTAAAAAATAATAAATAATGTGTATTCTAAGAAATTAAGTTAACAAATCCGATATTTTAATTTTTTAATTTAACAAATTTAACAAATTTTTACTTTTAATTTTAAAAATTTAAGAGAGTATAACAAATTTTTTTAAATTCTCTCAATAGTACTAAAGGGAGATATATATATATATATATATATATATATGCATATATATATATATATATATATATATATATATATATATATATATATATATATATATATATATATATATATATCTCCCTTTTATATATATATATATATATATATATATATATATATATATATATTATATATATATATATATATATATATATATATATATATATATGTATATATATATATAGATATTTATATACAAAAGGGAGAAAAAAAAAGGGTCATTTCATACTTATAGACCAGGTAAACATATTTAAATCTTGCCCTAACCCTAACCCGAAGCCTGACCTTGATGCTGACCCCAACCTGACTCTAAGTTGATATAGAAGCACTCCATTGCGAGTCAGGCTATTTGATAGTCTATGTATGTGCTTTTTGTCTTGTATAAAAGTTGCTTACGGGAACATTTTTTTAATGAAAAAGCGTTGCTTATTAGAACAAAAAATATTTGGGTAACTAAGATGTTCCTAATAATGTTAATGTCCTTGTAAGTGTTTGTTTTTTTGTAAAATCTGTCCTTGTATTATATATATATATATATATATATATATATATATATATATATATATATATATATATATATATATATATATATATATATATATATATATATATATATATATATATATATATATATATATATATATATATATATATTTATAATCATACTGAACGCAACACCAAATTTTCAAAATGATATAGAAGTAGTATTTGCAGGCAGTAGCATTATGACTTTCTGAAATCAAAAATTTTCTTGAACTTTATGTAACTTTATAAAATTTTCTTTGTTGATTTTCTTTCTGGATGTTTGTTGGATATCCATCCAACAAACGTTGTTCTGGATGTTTTTAGAAATATCTAAAATTTTATAGCATTTTTTGGAGTCAATAGCAGTTAAATTTATTGTTATTGCCTTTTAGAAATATGTTCAAGTATTATCTTCAATCATTTGAAAAGTGCTTTTACTAGTGAGAGAAACAAGACAATCTGGATAAAAAATGTTGTACAATTTTATGAGTCATATAGGAAAAGAAGAACTGTTTCACTTGAAGAACAATCACTGGAAGATAACAACAGGATATCACTCAAAATCCAAATTTTTGGTTGCTATTTGCTCTTGGGAGAATCCATCAAAGGGATAACGCATAAAGCAAATTGAGAAAAAAGTAACAAGTTTATGGCAAAAGAAATTAAATTTTTCATATTTATCTACTAAAAACTGAATTAAGTTCTGAAGACATACGATAAAAGTGTAAAACAAATAAAATACAATCCATTGAATGACGTTTTTGACATCAAAAAAAAAAATTAGGAATGGCTCTGCAGTAAGAACAAAAGATTGCATCATCTTTAGATTGAAAGCAACAGACAGGTCAGTATACAACTGGGAAGGCTGCTAGTTTAAAAATTATACATCTAAAAGAAGAAAAATGTCCTTAAAACCTGCATCAACAACACCTGCATCAACAACAGTAACAGTAACAGCAACAATGTCAACTTCCAAATCTGAGTTTGAGGCAGAATATCAAGAGTCTGAAGATTCAAAAGAACAGTCCACAAGTATCAGCAAGAACCACAGCAAAACCAAAATTGCAACCAAATTTGTAACATCTTCAAAGTTATCAACCAGTAAAGCAGCAACCATTTGTTGACTGTTATCTCAAGATAAGATTGACATTCAGACACAATTGAATTAACTGATGAAATCAGTATTAAATATTTGTAGATTAAATTAATTTAATTTTTTCAGTTTTAAAAATTGGCTCCTGCCTCATAAAATTTCCTTTTAATTTTTGTTAATGTTTAAAGTATAGTTACAAAGACATTAAAAATATGGCTTGTTTATGTTACAAATTTTAATCTTCCATAGAATTTTACAAGAAAATGTTTAAAAGAAAATCTTAAAAAGAATTAAAAAAAAATTCAAAACAAAGATTTACATTTTATACAAACTTACATTTTATACAAACTACTATAAAAAAACGTGAAAAATAACTCATTATTTTTGATTAATTATATATCTTAGTTACACAATTATAGACTTTATTTAGAAGATGTTCCTTTTAGATGCTTGTATCCTTGTTTCTACTTGATTTCAAGGGTATGTGGTTGAATTTCAGAAGACATGAGGTTTTTTCCAGATTTTAATAATATTTATATGTACAAGCTGGAATGTGTTGAAAAAGAAAATTCTAAGCATTCTTTCTTAGTAAAAAATTATTATTTTCCGAAATCCAGAAAATAGTGTTAAAAAAACAGAAACGGTTTTATTATTTTAGGTTTTCTCTTATTATAAATATTATAGAAACCCACATGATTATTCACTTGTCTTAAAAATGTGGCTAATTTAATATATAATGGTTTTTGATAACACTCAATACATTACAGGTTTCAAAGCAAAATAAAATGCACAGAAAACAATTTTATTTTTTTTTCAAATTAAACAATGTGATCATATCTGTGTACAAATGGAAAAAGGAAATGAGTCAAACAAGTTGCAACTGCACCAATTTTATATTGCTTCTGCTGTAAAGTGATATTTCATGAGTTATCTCCCTTTTCCTTTTGCACACAGATATATAATATAAATAAGTTAAAACACACAGATATATATCATATAAATAAGTTAAAACATGCACGTATTTAACTAGTTTAAATTCTCAGAGAGCTGTAGGTGTAAATTGCTTTTTTGAGCTTCAATCCACGGGTTTTTGTTAGTCACTGCGACGACATAACGCTTTAATTTTTTTGTTTTTCAAAAATTCAATAAAATCAAAAATATCTTTACTGCATGTAGATTTTAGTAGCATGCCTAAACAACTCTTTGCAACTGAAACATTTTTAGTATATTATTTGAATATATATATATATATATATATATATATATATATATATATATATATATATATATATATATAAATGTATATATATATATATATATATATATATATATATATATATATAAATATATATATATAAATATATATACATATAAATATATATATATATATATATATATATATATATATATATATATATATATATATATATATATATATATATATATATATATATATATATATATACAGTGGGTGGCCATTGAAATAGGGCCATCACGTTATATATATACAGTGGGTGGCCATTGAAATAGGGCCATCACGTTTTTTGTTATATTGTCAGCATTAATTCACCTTTCAAACGTAAAATTCACAATTTTTCATAATTATTTATGACATTATTACAAATTATTGTGCAGGCAACACTATTTTGTTGCTAGCAACACTGTATTTTGCATGTTTTGACAAGTAAAACCATGAAATTGTGGTCAGTTACCATTTGTAGAGTGCCGAAGCTTGTTGTGTGTGTGTTAAGGATCTTTCTTCAAATGTTATTTTTAACCGACTATTTTTCAAAATTTTAATTTTTTAAGTGTTTTATTAAGTGAAAGACTTCTTTGAAAGTAGTTTTTCCAAAAATATATATTATTTTAACTTTTTTAATTTTTTTTTACATATTTTTGTAGTGTGTTTATTTGTCTTTTAAATTTTTTTAAGTTTCTGACAATCGGTAAAAAAAAAGATGAATGTTTGTAAAAAAAGTGAAATAAATTTCAAGAGAAATTTCAAAAAGAATTGGCGTTTCTAGGCAGACTGTGCAAAGAATAGCATCAAAAATAAAAAATGGCGTAAACCCTATATCCACACTCCGTAAAAACTGTAAAGGAAAACACCATACAACGCCAAGGTCTGAGAGAATTATCAGAAATATTTGCTAGGAGAATAGAAAGAAACCCAGAAAAATAATCACAACATTGATTAAAGATGCTGGAATTAATATTAGTGATCGCACAGTCAGGAAACGCTAAGATGAGTTAGGCTTTAAGTGTTACCCTCCTGCGAAAAAACCAAAATTAATGCCTGCCATGAAGGATAAAAGACTGAAATGGGCTATAAAACACCGCAATATGACAACAGATGATTGGAGAAAGGTATTTATTTCTTAAACATGTCATTTTCTGCTTTATTTCTTGATTTTCTTTAGATTAATGAAAGACTAACATTTTTTTAAACATTTGTTTTCAGGTGTGCTTTTCTGATGAATCCACGTTTCAGATCTTGGACGACAAAGCCTCATTTGTGCGACAAAGGGTGGGTGAAAAATTTAATCCAGACTGCATTATCGAGACAGTAAAACATCCATTGTCAATTATGGTGTGGTCCATTATATGTGGTGAGGGTACGGAAAGGTTTTACATAGTCCAAGGGACAATGAGGCAGGACCAATACAAAGAAGTTTTGGAGCAAAAGCTCATTCCTCAAGTCTCGGAATGGTTTCCAGATGGTGAATTTATATTTATGCAAGATTCTGCCCCATGCCATACAGCAAAATCCAAAAGTTTATTGCTATATATATATATTGCTGGATTGGCCAGGAAACTCCCCGGATCTTAATCCTATAGAAAACCTGTGGGAGCTATTAAAACGGGAGGTTTCTTCAAAAGAACTGGTGACAAATAAAACCCAACTTATTGAAAAACTAATTGAAGGTTGGCATCGAAACCCTCACATAAAAGAATTGGCACAGAAATGCATTGACAGCATGCCACAGAGAGTAGAAGCTGTTATAGCAGCAAAGGGTGGATTTACAAAATATTGATAACATTACAATTATTATACAGTATTGTGAAAAAGTTAAGAACCACTAAATTAAAAAAAAAAAATTTTTCAAATAAATTTAATTAATTTTTATTCTATAGATAATAAAATAGTCTTTTTTTTTTCAAACATATTAAATATAGCATGAGAAAAAAGAAAAAAATTTTTTTTTTGAAAGTTAGTTAATAGAACCTATAAAAAATAAGGATTAAATATTATGTGTTAATTTTTTTTTATTTTTTTTTTGTGAAAAAGTTAAGAACCACAAAGAATTTTTTGTGCTAAATGCGGCGGAAACGTCTTTTTAAATTTATTTTTCCCTTTTTTTTAAAATATTCTTTTAATGACCTGAGTTATTACCAAAAAACCAATAAAAACATTTGAAAAAAATTAATTTTTTTAAATACTTTTAAAAAAAGTATTTAATTTCAAACAAAAAAAAATTCTTTCCTTTTGAAAAAATGAGCAGAAAAGCTATTACCTATGAAGATCGTGTAAAAGTGGTGCATTTTCACCAGGAAGGTAAATCCGCTCGCGAAATTGGAAGAATAGTAAAGCGATCACATAGTTCGGTGCTAACAATCATCATAAGATTCAAAGAGACGAAATCTTACTTTGATCGCCATCGTTCTGGAAGACCGCGTTTGACGACACCCAATGATGATCGCCTTTTAATCAGGTTGGCAAAGAAAAATCGAAACATGCCGTCGCATGAATTAAGAAGGGAATGGAAGCTTTCAAATGGACATCAAGCCTCGGCATCACTTGTGCGTAGGAAACTATTAGCTAACAATATGTTATGGAAAAAAGCTGTTCTAAAACCGCAACTTACCAAACGACATATAAAAAAGTGAAAAGAATTTAGCCAAAGCGTCAAAGAATGGTCTAAACAAAAATGGAGGACAGTAATGTTCAGTGATGAGATGAATATCGAGGTTGATAACCGAAAAAACCGAATTCGCAGGCAGCCTTCAGAAAAATATAATCACGATTGTATCGTTCAAAGAACAAAACAAGGTTGGTTGGAATATGGTGCTGCATGACATATTATGGTCTCGGTATGTTTAAATTATTTGATGGTCAACTCAACTCTACTTATTATGTCGATATTTTAAATAACAACTTGTTACCGTCAATTGATGCACTTGAGCAAAGCGTTCTGTTCATTTTTCAGCAAGACAATGCACCATGTCACAGGGCTAAAATTGTCTCTGAATGGTTCAAAAGTAAAAATATTGAGCGTCTAACTTGGCCACCAAATAGCCCAGATCTAAATTGCATTGAAAATCTTTGGAGTTGGCTTGATAAAGAGATTGCCAAGAAAGCACCAAGGAGCCTTGAGGAGTTGCGCAATATTTTACCAGCAATACTTGGAAATGCTCCCAAACATATTTTAGAGAATTTAATAGACTCAATGCCAAATCGTATAAATGAGTGCTTAAAAATTCATGGTAGAATTACGCGGTATTAGGTGGTAAAAATTATCGTTTTTTATTCTGTGGTTCTTAACTTTTTCACAATTTTTTTAAAATAAAAATTACCTATAAAACTTTAAATACATTTTTTTGTATTTGTTTAAAAGTTTTTATCACTATTATTATTTTTTATTTTGTTTGTCTATTTTCTAAAATTTATTATTATTATTCTTTTTACCAGAAAAATATAATCGGTTAAAAAAAAATTTAAAAATAAAAATAAATTATTATAGGATCTAATCCTCTTAGATATTTCTTGAACAAGTCATCTTTCAGCACTGAGTTTTCAAGTTCATCTTAAATTCCATTGAAAAAAGCAATTTTTTTGTAACTGTAAAACCTTTCTAGAGCATAGAATGCTTCATAACTGCGCAATTGAGTTCTTTTCAACACCTAGTTGTAAAATCCCATATTGTAAACAATGTGAGTTATATTAACTATTACAAATTTTAATGAGTTGATATAACTTTTACAAAATATAATAACCTTTTTGGCATAGAGAGCATTTTTGCAATGGCAACTAAGTCTTGTGGCAAATCCACTAGTGCATCAATGAGTTTTTTTCCTTGAAAGATATGCTATTTTTTGCTTACAACCTTGTTACTTCCAACAAGGCTGCAAGCAACCACTAATTAAAGTTAGAAGTTAATAGAAGAGAAAGGATGAAGATTGTAGAGCAAGATAACGATTGACAGACGACTTAAAGGATTGCAAATAATATGAATCAGAAAAGCAAGATGAAGGCAGCGAGTTCCAAAAAACTGATGTTCGTGGAAAAAAACTAGACAAATAAGAGTTTTTGGAGCACTTAGGAACAGTCGCAGAAAAAGGATAAGACTTAATTGAATAACGAGTAACACGAGAATGAATTTTAGAAGATGGCACAAGAGACGCTAGCTCTTTAGAGCAGTGTCCATTACAGTATTTGTAGAAAAGAGAAATAGAAGCAACATTAAGGCCATGTGATAATGGTTGGAGGTTAGCTGCAAGAGCAGGTCCAACTATGTTTACCATGTGTTTTTGCACCTTATCTAAAAGAGAATGGGCATCATTAAAAGATCCGCCCCAGATATGGCAACAGTATTCCATACAAGGCCGGATTTAAGATTTATAGAGATAGCTAATAGAATCCGGAATAAGAAAGTGTCGAGCATGATAAAGAGATGCAACCTTGGCAGATGCTAAATTTGCAGCAGATTTGATAGATGGTTTTTAAGAAAGATTGGAAGTATTAGTTAATCCTAGAAGATAAAGAGTAGATGACTCATCAAGTACATTACCATTCATATATAGGAAGATCTAAATTATTGTGATAACAATTGGCTGAAAAAAACTGAGTTTTATCTGTATTGAAGTTCACCAGCCAGTGTGAGCCCTATGCTGTAGCAGAAGTGAGATTCTTTTGAAGCTCAAATGCAGGGGGCATACAAGCAATCAGAGAGTGTTGGTTTCTTATCACGACAAGAATAAATGGTAGTATCATCAGCAAACAATGCCACCTTAGATGTGAGAATATCTGGAAGATCGTTAACGTAAATTAAAAAGAGTATAAGGCCAAGGATTGAACCTTAAGGAACCCCTGAAAATACAGAATAAGAAGAAAAGTGCTGTCCATCAAGGACAGCTTTAAAACTACAATTGGAAAAGAAGGATTCAATTATCTTAAAGATGTTATCTGATACACCGTAAGAAAAAAGCTTATGGAGAAGATCAGCATGCTAAACTTTATCAAAGGCTTTTAAAATGTCAAGAGCGATGGCCTTACCATTTCCATCTTTATCTAAGGCACGATAAAACCTATCGTTTATTACAGTTAGCAAATTAGTTGCAGTACGAGAAGATCGAAATCCATATTGATGGTCAGAAAGTAAGTTATTAGATTCAAGATGAGAAATTAAGTGTTTGTTAATACAAGATTCAAAAACCTTTCTTATAATAGGAAAAAGACTAATGGGACAGTAGTTGGATGAGCCAGATTACTCTCCAGAATTATTGAAGATAGGGAAAACAGATGCCGCTTTCAAGCAGGCAGGAACACAAGACTCTGATATGCATTTGTTGAATAGTTTTGAGAGTATAGATGACAGCTCCGGAGAACACTTCTGCAAGACAATAACAGGTATATTGTCCAGGTCACAAGCTGTAGAAAAGTCTAAGCAGGAAATCACTTTAGATACAGATGTTGGAGTGATACAAATGTCAAGCAATGGATCAACCTATTTGAAGGCTAAATCAGATAGAACGTAACTAGTGAAATCAAGAGATAATATTGATGAAAAGTTTTTAGCAAAAAATTCAGCTTAGTTTTTAGGTGAAATGACAAAGTCTAAACCATACAAGAGAGGTGGAATTACAGATTTGCCCTCATTATTAATATTATTAAAGATTCTCCAGAAGTCACGAGAGCCTAATTTTTGAGATGAGATATGAGATTTCATGACCTGAGAATAGCGGGCAATGGCGTTAGACAAAACCTTTTTACAATGGTTTCTAGCAGTAATAAACAGATGACTGTTTTCTGGAGAATTGTTTTGCTGAAAGATATGGAAGTAACAGTTTAGATTGGCAATGTGATGTTGAAGAATGAGATATTAGTTTTAGAGAGATCAAACTGTGATCAGAAGCACCTAAGGGGTGAATGTGGAGAAACTGAGCACTGACTAGGATCAGAAACAAGACATAAGTCAAGTAGAGAAGGTAAATGATTCAGGGCGTCTGGAAAGCGAGTTGGAAAGTTGACTGTTTGAGTTAGGGATTGAGAAAGGCAAAAGTTGTGGGTTTTGATGCCTGCAGAATCACTGACACTTGAGCCAAGTCATTTAATGTGATGAGCATTGAAGTCACTGACAACAACAATATAGGCTGATGGATAAAGAGAGAGGGCTTGGTCAATATGATCAGAAATAATATCAAAAAGAGTGCAGTCTTGAGATGAAGGAGAGGGATATAGAACAAAGAAGAAGGCAATAGTGAAGTGAAGATAGAGGTATTATTATACATTAAGTTAACCACATTTTGAATCAAAGACAATGAAATGTCATGTGGGTTTCTATAATATTTATAATCAGAGTTAAAATAATAAAAAATATATAGATTTTAAACACTGTTTTCTAGATTTTCGAAAATGCCAATTTTGGACTAAGAAGAAATGCTTGGGATATTATTTTAACACATTTCAGCTTGCACCCATACATATTAATAAAATCTGAAGAAAAATCTTATGCCTTTTGAATTTCAACCTAAAACCCTTAGAATAAAGCAGTGTTGTATTAAAGAAAGAAAATATTTATTTAAAGTATATTTTTCATATATGTATAGCCCCCATATCTTTACAAAATAAAATGATAAATTTGTTAATCCTATATCCTGTTTCTGCATATTTTGAAAGAAAAAAGAAAAAAATATGCCTTAACTGATAAAATGAGTATAAAATAATGACTTATTCTAATATTGTATTATTTGCATTAATAAACATATAATTAAAAACATTAGTTAAATATAATAATTGTAAAGATATACAGAAAAGAATAGACCATGTTGTTATTCGACAGGGTTGTTACATAAAAATGTCTGTTAAAAAAGTTTACTTTTACTCTGAGTACATTTTTAATGAGCTACTTTTTACTTTTACTTGACTTTATGACCGGTAATGTTTACTTGAACTTTATGACCGGTAATGTTTACTTGTACTTGAGTAAAATTTATGACCGGTAATGTTTACTTGTACTTGAGTAAAATTTCACTTAAGTAACAGTACTATTACTTAAGTTCAAATTTTTGTTGCCTTTCCTCTGCTAAATGGCTATATAAATTTATTTGCAAAATACCTAATATTTATTAAATATAATATCAACCTGGTACTCAAATGAAGCGAAATTATATAAAAATTTAAAAAATAATATTCATTTTGAAAAAATTTTAACTTTTTAAAAAAATTTTAAACAAAATTATCATATAAAATGCATTTTTTTTCATTTTTTTGTTAAAATTGTAATTTTTAATGTAATAAAACCATAAATAACAATTTTTTTTCGAAGTTAATATTATTTTTGAAATTTTTATATAATTTTGCTTCATTTGAGTACCTGGTTGACATATTTTTGAAAAACTTTTTTTATGAAAATGTTAGGGACCCACTAAATATTAGAGGCTCTTGGGGGACCCCTTAAAATATTTTTTATTCAAAAAAAAATTTTAACCTAGTGTTTTTGTATAGAGATAGAACACATTTAGGGGGCGAGAGCAGATTATTTTAAAAAATGATGTTTTTTGGGACACCCTAATATATATATATATATATATATATATATATATATATATATATATATATATATATATATATATATATATATATATATATATATATTTATATATATATATATATTTATATATATATATATACTTTTATTTATATACAGGGGCTATTCTAGATCGTTTTCAACAGCGTCACCTGTATTTGGGCTCCACCTAAAGTAAAATCTGAGAACCTTTTTTTTTTTTTTTTGTTTACGTTTTTTATGAAAAATATTGTTTTTTCACGAAAAAAAACGCAGATTTTGTGCTAAAGTTTGATAGAACGAAGGGTACTGCCGCGTAAATTTTTTTCCTAGAATTAGTCTTGATATATATTGATATATATATATATATATATATATATATATATATATATATATATATATATATATATATATATATATATATATATATATATATATATATATATATTCTAATAAATAAGACAACTGTTTTAATTTTTGTTAAAACCATTTCATTTATAAATACATGGTTAAAATCATTATTAAAATCAAGTTTTATTGTATTGTTTTTCTTTATTTTTTTCTCCGTTTTTTTTTATTTATCTATAAAGATGCTAGGGTTATCTTTTATATTTAACTGTAAAAATTATGTATTACAAACATTTTTTTTTAGTTCTACCTTGGTGTTCTACCAACTATCATCAGTTTATTTTGCCTACCCGTAAAATATAGTTTTAACTTAGTAAATTTTAGTGATTTGAATTTTACAATGTTGATCATTGGCTAATAGTTTTTAAAAAAATCAATTTGTCGCAATTACGGTAAGAATAACTATACCTTCTGGAAACATTACAAAATTTGTTTGTAATGTTAATTATCATGATTTTGCTATTTGTGTAAAAGTTTGTTGGCTTTGCAATAATTGACTTTCTTTTTAGATTTTAATATTTTAACACTGCTCTAAAAAATAGTATTTTCTCATAATAATTGTTTATCTATTTTTATGAAAATTCACAAAATCTTGCCAATTAATTAAATGGTTGAAGTGTTGCACCTACTTATTTACCATTAATAAAATTGTTCAAATGTTGCACTTACTATAAGCATGTGTTGAGGTTTTTTGTGCATTATTATAGGAAGTTCCTCAACATATTTATAATCTTTTTGATACCACAGTTAATAATAACCTGATGACCATATTACAGATCCTATCAACTTTTAAACTTTAAATAATTTCAATATTAGTCTGTTCAACTGTCTTTTTTGTAGATAATGTATTAAACCATGGTGGAAATGGTCGCTATGTACTAATAGTATTAGTGATGATGTTTTTTTAAGTATAACAAGTCACATTCTATTTTTTAATAATTTATGTTGTGGAACTATATATTTTACATGGAGGTATGTCTAAAAAGGAGATTTTAGAGTTTTGCTTATATTTAAATAAACATAAAACTTTTTATTACAAACTATAAGGATTTAATATCAAAATTATTATCAGTATTTATTTATTTGTATTTTAAAAACAGCACTAACATTGGTAGCAGTAACAATGGCAGCAACAGGTAAATTGATTAGTAGTATTTATATGTGATGTCTTTGCTTTTTTATCAAATCACTAATGCTTTTTTTCCGATATTTGGGACAAAGACTCCTTTTCTTTATTGGTAGAGTGGCCCTTTTAGAAAGCAAAATATGAGGGGAGGGAGTAATGAAAAATGAGGGGAGGGAGTGGTGGGAAAACATATAACTAGTACTTTTGTAGTTTGTTATTCTACTAATTTTAGATGTACTTAAATGTTTTTTGTAAATATTTTTCTTTTTTAAACTTTGTTTTTTTGTGTATATATAGTTATTGTAAATAATAAAAATTTGTTTTGTTAAATGTTTTGTGGATATATAGTTATTGTAAATAATACAAATTTGTTTTTTTAAATGTTTTGTGTATATATAGTTAATGTAAATAATAAAAATTTGTTTTGTTAAATGTTTTGTGTATATATAGTTATTGTAAATAATACAAATTTGTTTTTTTAAATGTTTTGTGTATATATAGTTAATGTAAATAATAAAAATTTGTTTTGTTAAATGTTTTGTGTATATATAGTTATTGTAAATAATAAAAATTTGTTTTGTTAAATGTTTTGTCTTGAAAAAATATTTTTTGTTCTTTTTTATAAATAAGTATTATTTTGTTTTCAAATAAATTTTGTTGAAGAGATATTTTGTTCCTTTTTCTTAACAACTTATGCATTTTTTAATTTTAAAAAAGTTATATACTTTGTTCCTTTATATTAATTATTGATATTTTTCCAATTGTAAATAAATATATATATACTTATTATAAGTAAATACATAAATATAAATACATAAGTAAATACAAAGTTTAGATATCACAGAAACATCACAGTTGTGGTATTTTCAAAATACTCAATATATGTAAATTCTATATTGCAAATAATAATATTAATACAGTTCAATATTGGTTAGGGACCTAATTATACTTAAAGAGTCCTACTGAACATTAGATAATGGTTGTGTCTAGATCTTAGATTTGTTGGCTATTAATGTTTGCACAGACTATTTAAAACTTTGACCAAAGTTTTCATAAATAAAATCACAGATAAATTATGATTCTGATGTTGTAGGAGTTTTTGAAAGTTAAATTGCAAACTGTTTTGTTTTCTCTCAGCATATTAGTTCAGTATCATGTTTGGTTTGTTCTCTTTAGGCTAGCTTTAAATTCATTGTGCTTTAAATCTAGGAATAGTCATATTAATGAGTTTGTTAAAGGTTTTTGTGCAAATAATGAAAAAATGAAAAAAATTTCATAAAAACAACCATCACAATTCAACACATTTCCTTACCTAAGTTTACTTACATATTTTTAAAAATTGTTTAAATATACAGAGTGTTTTACCTATTTTCTAGAAATTTATTTTAACATATTTCAACACGATTATTCTGATATATTTTTTATTGCTCATCATTTTCAATCTTTTTATCGTTTTTAATCTCCACCACATTTACTTATATCTTAAACATATCTTATTTTTTTTAAATAAAAAGAGATATTGCACAGAGAGTTATTGTTGAGGGTAAGGACTCCAGATCTTTACCCTGAAAAATAACTTAGTGCTTTAAAAGCAAAGGTTGTATTTTTAATAATGTGGACTCTACGTCTACATTATTAAAAATACAACCTCTGCTTTTATTTGTTCAGGCTAAATATTGTCTATGGGATTTAAATTTTCTAAAAGAATTGATAATGTGATCTTTACGATGTCTAAAACCTTGAAGTGATTTCTATATTTCATACAATATTTGGAGTGGTTTCTATATTTCATACATTATTTGGAGTAGTTTCTATACTTCATACATTATTTGGATCTTTTAATATATACAACAAAAATAATTTAAAAAAAATCTAAACAATGTATAGAAAATTTTAAAAAATTATAAAATATATAAACTACGTTAAGATTTTGTATAATAACAACAATGTTAATGTAAATTAACATAATAACAACTTACATTAACATAATAACAACTTAGATTAACATAATAACAACTTACTCATATATGAGTTAATATTATTAAACAAAATACAATTACTTTAACATACTATTTATTTATTTCAATTTTTCAAAACTAATTTTTTATTTCTAGCTCTTGCAAAAAAGTTGGACAAAAAAATAATTATTTTCGCTGCATTTAATATTATATACCTTATAAACAAATGTTAAAAAAAAAAAAAATTTTTTTCTAATGTCATAAATACCTTGTAAAGTTGTTAGATAAAAGTACAAAATACTGCTAACCACATCAAGCTCTGCTTTCCATTTTAAAAACAAATGATCTCCTAAAACAAAAACAAATGATCTCCTAAAACAAAAACAAATGATCTCCTAAAACAAATGTTTATATAATTACACATAATTTATAATTTTTATTTTTTAAAAAAACATTACAAATTAAACTCACTACCTAAAATTTGTTGAAAAATATTTATAAATTTGCTATGCACGGTTTTTATATAAGACTCATCTTTTGCATCTGATTTTATTAATGATTGTTGACTTGCTACAACAGCTGTCATAATTAAAACTATTCAATATCTTAAATTGAAGAAAATAATATTTATTTAATTCCAAATAATAATATATTACTACATTATTATAATTATACTTATTATTATTATTTTTATTATTATTGTTGTTATTATTGTTATTATTGTTATTATTATTATTACTATTATTATCATCATTACTAAAAAATGATTATACAGGATAACTAGATATCATAAATATAAATGCTATGAATGTGTCCTGTTGTTAATTAAAAATTAAAGGCATAAATACAAAACTGAAAGCAATTTACGTCTTATAAAAATGTTTTCTTATCCAAGCTTTAAAACAACTTCTTTACAATCGTTGTGAATGAAATCAATTGTACTCCAATTGTTTCTTTTGCACAATTTTTTAATCTAATTAGGAGATTTGAGTTTGAGTCAAATGCAAGTTTATGGTACTGCTGTATGTTAAATTAATAATATGGTTTGTTGATAAGTAATGCAGCATTTGTTGTAAGCTAGGTCTTGTCAAGCCTTGTCTAGAATAAAAGCCCCAAATGACTAGAAAATTTTTTTTTATCAAAATACTTCTTTAATTATTAAACTAACTTGTAATTTAACTTTACATATAAATATAAGTATATATATATATATATATATAAATGCATATATATATATATACATGTATATATATAAAGATATATATGTATATATATATACACACAAACATATATATAGATACATACACATATATTTATATATATTTTTTTATTTTTTTTTTAAACCTCTTCGCTTCCAACAAGCCTGCAAGCAGCCACTAATTAAAGTTGGAAGTTACTGAAAGAGAAAAGATGAAGATTGTAGAGCAAGATAACGATTGACGGACGACTTAAAGGATTGTAAATTATATGAATCAGGAAAGCAAGATAAAGGAAGCGAATTCCAAAGAATTGATGTTCGAGGAAATAAACTAGACAAATAAGCATTTTTGGAGCACTTAGGAACAGTCACAGAAAAAGGATGACACTTAATTGAATGACGAGTAACACGAGAATAAATTTTAGTAGATGGCACAAGAGACAAACTTTGTCAAAGGCTTTTGAAATGTCAGCATGCCAAACTTTATCAAAGGCTTTTGAAATGTCAAGAGCGATGGCCTTAACCTCTCCACCTTTATCTACGATAAAACGATAAAACCTATCAGTTATTACTGTTAGCAAATCAGCTGTAGAACGAGAAGATCGAAATCCATATTGATGGTCAGAAAGTAAGTTATTAGATTCAAGATGAGAAATTAAGTGTTTGTTAATTAAAGATTCAAAAACCTTGATAGGAAGAAGATTTCTGGGACGGTAGTTAGACGAATCAGATTGCTCTCCAGAATTTTTGAAAATAGGGATAACAGATGCCGCTTTCCAGCAGGCTGGAAAACAAGACTCTGATAAGCACTTGTTGAATAGTTTTGAGAGTATAGACGACAGCTCCGGAGAACACTTCTGCAAGACAATAACAGGTATGTTGTTTGGGCCACAAGCTGTAGAAGAGTCTAGGCAGGAAATCACTTTAGATGCAGAAGCTTAATAGAAGAAGATACAGAAATATATATATAAATATATATACATTTATACATATACACACATACATATATATATATATATATATATATATATATATATATATATATATATATATATATATATATATATATATATATATATATATATATACACACACACACACATATATATATACATATATTAATAAAAACAATAATAATAATAAGCTGCGGCAAGAAAATATCAACATGAGGACTAAATTTAGCACAAAGTAAATGTTTTTTGTTTTATCTCTCTCGCTTAAAAGGGGTAGCTCCTTGTCAGTAGACAATGAGCTGTAGCAGCATTTCAGTAGATAATTATAAAGCTGATCAAAGAGTTATTTTTCTATATAATTTTTAAACTCATTACGATGAGGAGAGTCAATCACAATTTGTGGGAGTAAATTCCATCGACTGATGACTCTGTTTGGGAAAAATTTAGTCTTGAAAAGATGGCTCGCATGTTATTGTTGAGGTCAGATGCATTAAAGATCTTTTTGAGGAGATGCAGAGAGTGTCCTTAAGTTATTCTATCATATAGATGGCCAATTTGTAGGTTGAGCCAACAAATATTTTCTAAGTTCTTAATAAACTTAAAGTTGTAGATTAAATCACCTTGATTGTGTCTTTTATTTAGTGAGGTGAAATGAAGATATGATAATCTGTCTTCGCTGGATAACGCTCTAAGAAGCGGAATTTCTTTGGTGGTGTGATTTTAAACTTTTTCAAGTTTATTAATGTTGTGTGCAGAAAGAGAACTCCATACAGGAGCAGGATACTCAAGATGAGGTCTGACCAGCGATGTGTAAAGTCTCTTCCACACTTTAGTATTTTTATAGATAAAAGTTTTTTTTAGTTGACCAAGGACAGAGTTAGCTTTTGATGATATTGTTTCAACATGCATGTCCCACTTGAGGTTTATGTGAGATGCAAATGCCAAGATTTCTTTCGTTTTAAGAGGAATCAAGAAGCTGCATCCTTTGAGGAGTCAAGATATAGTATTGGTGGTTAGGATTTTTATTTTTGTTGAAGTGTAAGATAAGGCACTCTTGTAAGCGCCAGGTTGTAGTCCAAGATGTGATTTGATTTATGTTGTTCTGAAGCATAATTGGGCTGTCAGGGGTCAAATTGGTGGAAATAATTTTGCTGTATCAGCATATAACTTCATTGGATTGCTAACTAAGTCTGTAATGTCATTGATGTATAAAATGATTAGAAGAGGTCCTAGAACAGATCCTTGTGGGACACCACTAGTGACTGGTAACCAATCTGAATTAGCAGAACCCATGACAACTCTATGTGTTCTGTTAGAAAGAAAAGACTTTATCCAATTAAGAAGCATAGAAGAGACACCATAACCAGAAAGCTTGTGGAGCATAAGATCATGAGATGTGTTAAACACCTTTTCATAATCTACATATAAAGCATCTGCACTATAGACTTTTTGACAGTTTCCAATAAACTGATAATACATGATTTATTTAGAACAAACCCGCACTGATTTAAAGATAAAAGACTATTAGCATATAGATACTTGGTTAATCAATCTTTTACAATACGCTTTTATAATTAGCAGCAGACAGATGTTAAAGAAATGGGTCTGTAGTTTGATGCATCAAGTTTAGATCTTTTTTTGTAAAGAGGTGTGATGTTAGCCACGCAGCTGGGACTAGACCTTCAGAAATAGATTTTATAAATATATAAGTGATAGGCACATTCAGAGATGAATAACATTTGTTAAGAACGTGTGGGTGAATGCTATCTATGCCTG
The DNA here is from genome assembly GCF_038396675.1 of Hydra vulgaris. Taxonomy (NCBI): domain Eukaryota; kingdom Metazoa; phylum Cnidaria; class Hydrozoa; order Anthoathecata; family Hydridae; genus Hydra; species Hydra vulgaris. Next base: position 32,630,997 of record NC_088925.1, on the reverse strand, counting down.
CTGATTTATGCAAGTTGAGTTTTGATAGTAGTGATTGTATGTAGTTCTCATTAAATTTACTCAAAACTTATGTCTCATCAATCCCAGAAAATGTGCGTTTCTTCTTGAATGTTGGCAAAAACTGACTTAAACTTAAAAAACAGAAAATAAATTGTTAAGGATTGTAGTTATATTGATTAGTTGTAACATGATTGAACCATTTGATTCTTTCATAGATCTTATTTGATTTTTAACTTCAAGTTTCATGTTTTTATATCAATAGGATGAGTTTTGGATTAGTCTTAACTTTTTCTGATAGATTTTTCATATTCAGTAATAGAATGAAAAGTGTTTTTTTTTAGTTTTTTGCAGCAATTATAATATTTTTGAGTGTCTAAACGCCAGTTTCAGTTTTTGCTTCCATAATAAAGTTTTTATTTTTTTATTGCAGAGATTACTTCCTTTTAGGATGCAAGGTTTGTGCAAAACAGAAAACTGCGATTTAATTTCAGGTATTTGAAGATTACACCCCTCAATATAGATAGATTGTAATGTTTCATAACATTTATCAATATTTAAATTTCTAAAACAACTAATCCAGTTGATATTTTTAAAATACATGTTCAGTTTTTTGTAGTTACCATTTTTTAAAACCTTTCGGAGTTGAAGAAAACAAATTTCTAGGAGGGCTTGAAGATTCTGCAGCCTAATTTTAAGTTAGACATAAATGAGCTCATCCTTTTTTGGTGCAGCCAATTTGAGATTGTCTTTCAAGAGAAAATATGCATTGCGAAGATTCAGTTAATATAATGAGTTTCTTCATGGTTTGTTTGTGTGTCAGATATATAAATGCAGACTCCACCACAAGGATTTATTTTTTGACTATGCCTTTTGACTATTGTTTTACATTTTTTTTAGAAATAAAAAATATCAAAAAAGGTTACAGTCATTATAATAGCAGTGGTATTTGGAAAAGGAAAATAATTATAATTTTTCTTTTCCTAATATTAAAAATGGAATATAATAAAATATTAACAATTGGTATTTTGTTACAAAACCTTTGTTTTAAATAATGGCCTCATAACGCCTATGCATTGAGTCAACAAAACCCCCTTTTTACATCTTTTTGCGGTTATTGTTAAATGTTGAATAACTTTCAAAATCTGCTGAGCATTACTTAGAATAGCAGCAAAATTGTTTGTTGTCTCCCAATAACTTTTTAATGGTCGGTTAACAGAGTAGGTCACTCCATAACCTCAACACTAATGACCTAAAATTACTCCTTTGCATTGCAACTAGAGTGTTTTGGGTTGTTGTCTTTTTGGAAGACCTATAATCTAATATAGCATATTTATGTAACAAATTGTTACCATATTTTTGTTACATTAAATATAAATTTTAAGAAAAAGAAGAAAAAAACAAAGAATAATGAGATAATAGATTGCTGCCCCATGCCAAACTCTCAGTCGATGTAGCAGCACTCCACTGCGAGTCAGGCTATTTGTCAGTCGATGTAGTACTGAAGCCCCTGCTAGCAGGCTATTTCAGTATAACATCAGACTGCTCACCAAAGCCAGCAGTATAAAATATGTATGTGTATGTGTATGTATGTGTGTGTGTGTGTGTGTGTGTGTATATATATATATATATATATATATATATATATATATATATATATATATATATATATATATATATATATATATATATATATATATATATACACACACACACATTATAGCATTGATTATAGTATCATATATATAGTAGTAGATTATTTCTCTTTTATTCAATTCTTACTATGAAATAAGCAAAGTGTAAACTTTATATGGTTCTTAGCAGGAATCAGGCACATGGTTTTCAATCTTAAATCTTGGTCAAACTACAACTAATGTTAAATTCAATAAATATATAATTTAACTATATATAAACATTATAAACACTCAAAGAAGTATAAAAAAGAGGAAAAACTCTTAACAATATAAAAGCGAAAGAGTATTTCAAAATTCATGAATATATTCTGATGATAACAACAGTAATATTATCAGAACTTCCGCGGCGAATAGCTTCATTGGCAACTTCATTGGATGCCTTGAGAAATCCATCATCATTATACTCATTTTCCTAAGAAAAAACAAAACTTTTTGATATTTTTTTATAAAACAAAAATTGAAAAAAGAAAAATTTATTTTATAATTTTATTTTATAATTTTATTTTATAAAAAAACTTAATTTGTATAAACATGAGCCCTGGTATCTTCATGCCCACCAGTCCCTCTTATCACCCTGCTCACCAGTCCCTCTCATCAAGCCTGTTTGGATGTATATTATTTGAACTAAATTGCAAGAAATACATGATATCAATTTTGTATTCAAAAATAAGCTTTTCTTTTTCGATGGTTAAAAAATGTGACTTGTCTAAAAATTAATTTGTTTTTATATCATAAAATAAAATTTTATGATATAAAAACAAAGTATTCAAAACATTAATAATTTAAATATATTAAAACTAATTTTAAACACAGCTTATTTTTAAAGGTGTAATTATGGTCATTACAAATATAATAAAAAGTTATCTGATTTCTTAATAACAACTTTTTGTGTTCTTAATAAAAGAGAATAAAGTTAATTGTATATTAAAATATTATGCTGTTAAATTTTTTTTTTATATTATATTTATAATTGGTATTATATATTGATAAATAGATTTTAAGTATAATTTTTAAAATATATTCTTCACACTATTTAAGGCTCAAAGAATATTCATATTTTCAAAACTATAATTGAGCTGGTACAATAAAAAAATAGTTTACTCACAAAGTGTTATTCCTTCGTGGTATGTTTATTTTGACTGAATTTTGTTTATTACATCAAGTGGTGCATACCTTACAATATCAATGATTTAGCAAAACTTTGTTTTATCTATTTAGTACGTTAAGTGGTGCATACCTTACAATATGATTGGTTAGCAAAAATTTGTTAATTTATTAAGTCAGAAGATTAAATGTTTGTAATTGTTTTTTAAATGTTGAAACATTTTTTAAATTGATTTAAACAAATTTTGAAAAACTATGAGTTAATCTAGTTTTTATAAGACTTTATGTGCACAATTTAAACTATTTTTATGCTATGTTTTTTTCTGTTAATATCTTTTTTTTTTTAAATCCTAACAAAAAGTAATATTTATGGTCAGGTGATGATAAATCAGAGCAAAACATAATTATACGAAAATAATACTTTATTTATTTATTTTTTTAATCTAAATTATATAATAAAAATAATTAGATTAAAAAATCATTAAATTTTTCACTTGAATGGTTAATTGGATTTTTGCGCAACCACAAAAACATTCTTCATCAATGATGTCAAAATATTAAAGTGTTGGTATGAAAGTATCAATTAATAAATATTTTAATAATTTACAAAATTGGTTAAATAACGAAAATGGAAACGCTTTAGATGCTTCAAGGATTTACAACTTTGATAAAACAAATATGACAGATGATCATGGTGTTGTTAAATGTTTGTTCAGGCGTGAAACAAAGTACTCAGAACAAGGTTAAAACAGTATGAAGGCATATTTTAATATTTTGTAGTTCAGCAGCGAGAAACATTATGCCTCCTTATGTAGTTTACAAATATAAAAGTGGAATCGCCGGACAAAAGGTAGGTTAAGATGTGTAAGATAAAACAGAACAAAATATGTAATTATAGGTGATAATATAGCTAGTCATTTTACCGAAAAAGCTATAACCTTATTACTGGAATATAATATGGTTTTGTATGTCTTCCTAAAAAATTAACTCATATGTCAGCCCCCAGATGTTGCATTTTACAGACTATTAAAATTGAAATGGAGATCAACACTAGATGAATAGTAAAAAAATTCTAAGAAGTGCACTATAGTTACCAAAGAAATTCGTTGCTGAAAATGTTTCGAAGTAAATGGTCAAGATAAAAATAAACCTTTTTCTCAAACTTTAGTTTTCTGTGTTTAAAAAATGAGGTGTTTAGGTTCTATTTTATATTTCTTAAAACTACAACATAATTCATATAAAAAATAAGATAAAATATTGATAAAGCTTAAACCTATTTGTGTATATAACAATGTAAGTATTTTATTTAAAATTATTTTTCAAACCAAAACTCATTGTATTCTGATAATTGTAAAACAGCTTTAGCTTTTTTTTCTTTATGCAACTAATGGCATCGATCTTTTATACTTTCTTTTACTACTTGATGTATCAAAATTCAAATGGGGTCTTATAGATACTACAAATGGGATAATAGAGAAGAGTTATCTTTATCAATGGAAGCTGTTGGAAAAATCAGTTAATTTTGTAGATATATTTTGTTATTCTTTTTGAAACTTTGTTGAAGATGCTATGTTGAAGATGCTTCATGAAAGTAGATAACTTATTATTTGTTAAGTATATGTCATTTACAACTACATTCAAAATATTAGGATTAACTAACTTCGAGTTTTCTTGTATTATATATGAACAAAATTTAATATAATTCAAAACGTGAATACAACTACACTATATAAAAATATAAATTACATCAAAACATTTACAAATCTCTTATAGATAGGTATTTTAAGATGTATTAATATTAAAACAAGTTTGTAGCACCAATCTAGTCTCACTGAGAGGCAATTATTACATAAACATTTATAATGGGATACATGTAACAATTTCCTTAAAATCGGATACATCATTGTAAAAGTCATTATTAGAGACTATGCAACATTCACAGATAATAAACTAAATTTATATTGATAACATACAATTGAACAAAGTTTTTGAACAAAATCTCAAACTATTAGACCACCTTATGCCGTCATTTGAAATCAATTAATTTGACATAACTTAGGTCCACAATAGTGTTGTGATTTGAATAATAATACTTGATTTTATTTTATTATGTAATAAATAGAGAGGATTTAAAACCTCTCTATTACATAATTAAATAAATTCTATTTTAAATAAATTCTATTTTTGTTTTATGCTTTTTAGTAAAACAAAAAAAACAAAAAAATTCATGACAACAGAGCAAAAGATAAAGATACCTTGTTAAAAGACAAATTAGAGCATAAGAAAACAGATTTTGAAAAGACAATTCTGACAAGTTGCACAACTAACAGTGCATAATACTTAATTTAATTGCTAATTTGTTTTTACTTGTAAAAATTATAGATTAACTATATATATATGAATTCTTATATATAATAATGATTATATATAAAGATAATATATTCTTACACTATAATATTTTTTTACACTATTATATTTATTTTACATTCTTATAAAAAACTTATTTTGTTATTATTTTATACTTTGTATATGAAAAGAAATACAGTTAACTTTAATTAAATTTTAAAAAAATATTTACATTTAGAGATCTGGTTTGCTTAAGACTATATCAAATAAAAACATAAAAACAAAATGTTATCATCATGAGCATGTTTAATTTCATGCACTAATCAAATAAAATGATTGCATAACTTTATTTTCAATATTGCATGAGCAATATTCAAAGTTAATCCATGCAATAACATGGTCTCTATTAAAGGTTTATCTGACTACTCAGAAATGATAAATGTTGGGTACCATTGTGGATTTTGATTACAATAATGAATGTACCAACAAAATTAAGATTACAGTAAAATAGATAGTGAAAAACCTGTTGAAAATTTCTGCATTTCAGAAATTTTCAACAGGTGCAGAAATAAGCTTATGGGCTTGGGGGGTTCAGTACATACATAGAAAGATTTAGGGAGAACCTGCAAAGGAGTATAGCTACTGAGTTAGTATCATCTGAGGGTTTGAGTTAAAGCAGCGATATTTCTTTGGAAATCATTATTTTCCTCTTCAAAGTTTTTATTTAATATAAACATTACATTAAGCAACATTGTTATTAATTTTTTGCACAGATGTTTCAAGCATTTTTAACAGTTAAAATTACATTAAAGGAAGTTGAAAAATTTAAACAAAGTTTCATTACACAACAGATAATGATAAAAATTATTTAAAAAAAAAATAATTTAATAATTTTCAAATACAATTTACTACACCAATATTAAGTTATTACTGAAAGTTTAATTAAATTGTTCTATAAAGTAATTTTAATAAACATCACACAAAAAAATTTTGATTTCGATAGTTTTCAATAGTATTTACTTCAAACATTTCTCAAGTTAGACAATTTTCACAAGACATTTACAAAATATTTAAATAAATTTTCTAAAAAAAGTATATAAATTTTCGCAAATTAAAATGTTAAAAAATAGGGTGTAGTGGTGAAGCAGTAGTTCTAATTGTTCATAGTAAGTTAAATGTGGTGTAGTGGTGAAGTGGTAGCTCTAATCATTTAAAGAAAGTTAAAAAATGTGGTGTAGTGGTGAAGTGGTTGCTCCAATTATTCAAAGAAAGTTAGAAAATGTGGTGTAGTGGTGAAGTGGTTGCTCCAATTATTTAAAGAAAGTTAAAAAATGTGGTGTAGTGAATGCTCTAATTGTTCAAAGAAAATAAAAAAATCTTAAAAATCATTTTAACTGAAATAATAAAAATAAAACATAATGAAAAACAAAAAACCCACCATAAGAATTTTTTCAATAAAATCAACAGCTTCAGCAACTGTTATCCCTTTCCATAAACCATCACAAGCAATCAAAATATACCTGGTAAATTTAAACAACATTTTTAGTTATAAACTTTTAAATAATTTTGCTTTATAAACTTACAGGTAGACACAACTTTTAGTTTCTGGAACAAAAATAATCTTTCAGGACTATTTTAAAACTTCAGCAATTTTATTTCAGCAATTATGACTTATGACTTTTATTACTTATACATTAAGTATACATTATAAATTTTATTACTTATGCATTTAATATGCATTATAAATTTTATTAATGAACCTTTTAGACTAGAAAATATTTTATGGAATAACTAAAATAAATAGATTTTTATAGATTAAGTAACAAAATTAAATAGGTAAATTTAAAAATTAAGATGAACTTTAATGTGGTGGTCCACCGTTAGATAAACTTTAATGCAGTGATCCACCATTAGGATAAACTTTAATGTGGTGGTCCAACATCAGGTAAACTTTTATGTAGTGGTCCATTGTTAAATAAACTTTAATTTGGTGGTCCACCATTAAAAAAACAACTATTTTTTGAAAATGAAAACAAAACCATGGGTTTTTTGAAGAAAAAAAAAGTTGTGGCAAAATAACTTTCAGTGTTAAACAAGTTGAAATGAAGTACTATGTTATCAATTTAAATACTTTTTGAATTAATAATTATTATGTTTTGAGTCCCTGTTACAACCTTTGTATTGTACCTTTGTAAATGGTATTCCCTTTTCAACATAATGAAATAATTAAATCCTAAATGAATGAAACCTGTCTTGAAGTAGATGTAAAACAGGTTTTTCATACCTGGCATATCTTTCTATTGCTCATAAACATTCATTTACATAACTAGCATTAAGTGAATTGTGTCTGACTTGATTCAAATAAAAACACAACTCACCCCCTGTAAGAACATCACATAGATTGTTTCTGAATGAGGATAAATGTTCAGCTGTTTAATTGTCTTAACTCAATCCTTTTGATTTTGATTGGTTAATTCAAGGGGTATCCATTGTGATGCTTGTTTTCCTTTTTTTGAGAGTTGTGAATAATACAATGGATTGTTAAATGCTTAAATGATGTCAGGGCTTCAATTTATTACACATCTAGTATCTAATACTATTTTATTTTATCTCATCTAAATTTGTCAGTATTTCAATCATAATTCATCAATTACAATTAAAACATCATTTAAATATACTATTACATCATTTGTCAAAATACCGTTATTTAACATACTATAGCAAAAAAAAAAATTGATGCTTATTCAAACTCCATCAACTCCTCCTCAGGCTAATATAATTAAAGAGAAAGACATACAAGTGTATTTCTTTCTCCTTTAATTATATGAGCCTGATAGCTAAAAAAGTTCTTTTAATTCCTTTACTTGAAGCTGATGCATTTAATGATCCTTTGTATGTCCATTATAATTCCAAAATCTGAAAATTTTACATTTTAGGCTTGGTTTTTAAAACTTATTTTCAGAAGTATTCTTATGCTTTTAAATAACTACATTTATATCAAACATATACATAATAGATATAGTTAAATTTGCAAACATAAATTTTATAAAGGAAGGTAAAACATTTTTTACTTTCCTTTAAAAAATTCAGTACTTCAATTTGGTTTAAACCAACTTTTTTCAAAATGGTTTAAATCATTTTCATTTCATTTGGTTTGATCATATGGATAATATTAAATTGTATGATTTTATAAGAATTGGTTTAATTGAGATGAATATGATTTTATAAGAATTGATTTAAATTACCGTCTTGACAAAGATTGATCTTAGAACTGTGTAAAACCTCTATTAACAAGATATTTTATATATATTTAAATAATTTCATTTTTCAATAAACCTCAATCATCTACACTTTATTTATCAGTTAATTTTTTTAAATATCAATTGATTTTGATTTAAAATTTTCAAAACTCATTCCTTCAATAAGTATATAGACTTTTTTAGGGGGAAAAAAACTTTTTCTGTTGCTGATTAAACTTGAAAACCCTCAATAACATTTTGCCGTGTAATGTTATAAGAGTTACATCTTATGAAGCTTTTTTACTTCAATTTTTTTATCATTTTGTTTTTTTAAAGTTATTGCACATATTTGAATTACTTTTTTAAATAATCTTTATGCTGCACTAGTAACTTTATACTGTAAAATGAGGTGACTTTTTTTTTTTTTTTTCAATTCAATTATAAATGAATAATATGTTGATATAAATTGCATTAAGTGTGCATGATAAGGAAATAGTTAAAATAAAATAAAATAAATATTTCTTCAACCCCTTTTTTTCAATTTTAACGGTGAGTCAGTCACCCTTATAGTGGTGGTGACTTTGGCCACCTAAAAGCAAATTATAATTATTGATTGATGGTTTCATACTTTACATATTCACAGATACATGGATATTAGGTGATATGTTTTATAGCAAAAAAATATTATAAACAACAGCTTGATGCACTGATAGTTTGATGATTGCATCAAACTATCAGTGCTAGAGTTATTCAATAGATTATCTGTAATTATTCATGTTCAAGCGTGGATACCTTGGTCTTTTTTGCGACAGTCATTTTTTTCTTTGTTTTATTTGTATTTATAGTTGCTTGCATATTAACTACATCAATTGATGAATACACTTTTTCATGGGACAAGGGAGACTTTATGTCGCTTTTAATTAGGGGGTATATGATCATCACCTCTAGCTTCAACTATATGTTGTATAAAAGAACCACTGACAAGAGAACCTATTTCTACAGTGACATCTTCATTTGTAAATGTTCTTTTAGGAAGTCTATCTAGCACTTGTTTTCGATCAAGTGGGTATAATCCAGTTTTTCTGAAGCCTGCCTTCATACTTTCAAAACAAGATTCTTCAATTTTTTATGAGACATTTAAGCAATGCTGGAAACTGGCGTTTTGGAAGGGAAGGAGCTTTGCATCCTTTGCCACTTTCCTTCAAGTTGTTAATATCTTTCTCCACTGAGCTTTGATTGGTCAAAAATATGCAACAACCAATGTGTGGAGTTAGGAGAAAGTGTAACAAACTTGATGTTGTTTTCTTCACACAAAGACAGTACATATGTATTTATATGTGACGACAAAGTGTCTCCAATTCGAACATGTTTTCCAGAAGTTTTTTTTTGTTCAGGTAACAAAGATTCAAACTAATCTGTAAAACAACTGGAGTCAAACCATCCACTCCTTAAGTAGTTATAACGCGCTCTTTTTGGTCCATTTGCTGAACCAACTCACAATTTTGCAGCATATAAATTTAACAATTTTTATAGACTTTAATAAACAAAAAAAAACAATTTTTTATAATATAGCCAAAGTCACCTCCGAGGCCAAAGTCACCTAGTTATACGGTACTAATCTCTAAACTTGATAACAGCTTTTTTTTTTTTTTTTTGTGATAGCAGATCTTGAATATTCAAAAACATTCATTTGAACATTTGAACATTTGAACATTCAAAATAAAGACAAAAAACTTATTTAAAACTTATTCAAACACTTAGTGAACACCTATTACAATGTTTTATAAACATATTTACAAATAAAGAGATTTAAATCTAGAAAACACTTTAATAACTAACCTGTCTCTTTCTGTCAGTGTTGATTTGACAATATCTGGCTTAGATATTATATATTTTTTAAATCTTAAGTCACCAAAAGCACGAGATACTTCAACTATTCCTTGAACACGACCATCCCTAAAAAATTTTAATTTTTTCTTTTTAATTTTAAACATATTCAAAATACAAAACATGATCATTTTAATACAAAACTTGAGCATTCAAATACAAAACATGAACATTTATATATATTTTTTTTTTAATTTTAGGTGCCCCAAGAAGTCCTTATGGTCTTATAACAGAGCACAGAGGAAGAGCATTTGAAATTTCATGCCTCCTTTCTTTTCCAATGATATAAAACTTGCCCAATGGTGGCATTGAACAGCGGATCTCTAGTTTCTGAGGCAAGCATGCTAACCACTGTGCTGCAGCTGCTCTTAAATACAAAACATGACCATTGAAATACTAAACATGACCATTTAAATACAAAACATCATTATTAAAAATCTAGTTATAATCTGTGTGTGTATATATATATATATATATATATATATATATATATATATATATATATATATATATATATATATATATATAATTAATATTAAAAAAATTATTAAAATAAATTACACTAGATTTTTATGTGACAATAATTAATAACTTGTTTATATACGCTTGTACAAATAAGAAAAAAACAGTTGTAAGCACATGCAAAAAATCCCTAGCTTTTTAAAATATAAACTAGTGTACACTGCATTGAAAAAAAATAATAAATAATACATATTTTACAAAATAAATTTCATTAAATATATCCTCACATGACTAAAATAAAATTGTGTACCTGATGAAAAGTTTTCAAAATAAATACTGTTAATTTTTATATGGTTTTATACTGTTAATTTTTATATGGTTAACTTTTATATGGTTAGACAATACAATTAAAAAACAATTTTTGAAAAAGAATCGTGATAAAGATAATAATCATTTAATAACATTAAACATAACACAGAACCAAATTATATCAATAAACTTTTGTTGGAAATATTTTGATCATAACTTTAATGCTAATTTTGAAAAAATATAATAATAAAACAAATTGCTTAGTAATTTATAAAGAAAAAAATTAAAAATAAAAAATTTCTTGATAACATCATAATTAGAAAAGTTTTGAATTATTTAAACTTACAAAAGGGTAACCTTATGTCAAGTGATTCAAAAAATATTTAAAAAGCGACTATTTGTCACAGATTTTACTAGTTTTCATACAATTAAGAGACTTAAAAAAATTTGATGAAAAACTCATCCTCTTTCTCAAAGTCTGAAATATTTGATTTTTAGCAAATATCTGCTGGGCCTTTTTTTTATGGCCTCAGAATTGTGACATTGAATTAATAGTTTTAATATCAGATAAAAATATTTGTTTTTTGTATTTACTTTTTCCGACAATAAGGTGAGGAATAAATTAATCAAAAACTGCATAAGTTGACATTAAATACAAACAGTTGACAAATATCATCAAAAAAAGAATTGCTACACATCATTTTATATCCCATAATTTTTTATAAAACGTAAATATTTTTATATGCAAATAATTATACATATAAACTACAGTTACCAGGCTAAAAGCATAAATTTAAATTTATTTCTTATAAAATGCTTTATCAACTCAAATATTCATGAGTTTAAAAAAAAAATTATTTTAATAAGTTGTGTAGAAAATGATAGATATCAAGATAAATATTTGCAAAAAAAGATTGTGTTAAGGACTGTGTTAAGATGCATTAACAGTAAAAGCAAAAAGCATCCTCTCTGTGTCAATATAAAAAATTGTTTTTAAAGAGATTGGGTTTAGCTGTTTTATGCTGTACAGCGCAATTATTAGAAAAAAAAAAAATCTTTGAAATCCTTGAATCTTTTATTAAACAGTTTATTGAGGTGTCTGAATTGAAAATTATCTTACATAATGAAGCAGAATGATTTACTTTGAGCTGGTCTATTTTTTTTAATCGATAAAAAACAATGATATATTTACTGACTTTTGCTTCAATGGTAATTATGGGTTTTATTTAGATCACAAATATGTAGCTTTATGTAAAATCACATAAGACAATACTGCAATCTTATGTCAAATTTTTCTTATGATGCTTTAGGTTTCTTGCTTGACATATTATAATGTAAGGATGAGTTGTTAACTTGTTTATCTCCTCAAGTACACTAAATTACAACATTTTGTGTACTTCTTTTCAAAGTTTACACCAAAATTCTTTACAAGGTGAAAACAGATTTTTAAAATTTCATCTACTAATCAGGTCATACTATAAAAATCCTAAAAAAACTTAGCAAAAAATCTAAAATTTGCTTTCTACATTTTGTATGGGTAATGACTGAAAAAGTTAAAAAACAATTGTATTTACAGAAAACTTTTTAAACTTGAATTCCTCAACCAAATTAATAGCCAGGTAAAAAATTTTAAAAAGAAAAACTATTTAAAATAACTGGTTTGATTTGGTTATTCTTAAAATTTTTTTTTTAAATAGTAAAAAATTGAAACAAAATTGAAAAACAAAAAATGCGAATTTTGAAAATGAACTTTAAAACATCTTATAATATTATTGCATACTGTATATATGTATATTATAATACTAAAAAACAATGTATAGCAAATAAAGATTCCAAAGCAAAAAAAGACATTTTATTTGTCTTGAGATACACAACTTTTAGGTTTTAAATTTTTTATTAATATTGACCCAAATTCTACTGTTATCTATTCGTAAAACTTGTTATCACTTTCTACAAGTCAGCAACCACTATTAGTTGTTGGAAGTTACCGGAAGAGAAAAGGTGAAGTTTATAAAGCAAGATAACAATTAACAGACAACTTAAAAGATTGCCAATTATATGAATCGAGAAAACAAGATGAAGTTAGAAATCCCAAAGAACTGATGTTCGAGGAAAAAAACAAAAAAAAATTTTTAGACTACTTAGTAAGTCAAAGTAAAACGATGAGTGGATGAACAGTGAAACGATGAGTGGATGAACAGTAAAACGCTGAGTGGATGAACAGTAAAACGATGAGTGGATGAACAGTAAAACGATGAGGGACTTTATTGATTGACATGTAATTCAAGAATGAATTTTAGTAGATGGCAAAAAAGATGCTAGCTCTTTAGAGCAACATTATAGAAGAGAGAAAGAAAAGCTAACATTACGACACTGTGACAATGGTTGGAGGTTTGCTGCAAGAGCAGGTCCAACTATGTTTACAATGTTTTTTTTGCACCTAGTCTAATAGATAAAGGGCATCATTCGACAATCTGCTCCAGATATGGCAACAGTATTCCATTTAAATACGGATTAGAGATTTATAGAGACAAAGAATAGAATTCGGAGAAAGAAAATGGTGAGCACAATGAATAGATGCAACCTTAGCAGATGTTAGTTTTGCAATGGATTTGATATATGCTTTCCAAGAAAGAACACATTAAAGACTTGATTCTAGAAGAAGAAGGGTAGATGACTCATAGAGTACATTACCATTCATAAATATAGAAAGATCTAGATTATTGCAATAACGATTAGCTGTAAAAAGATTTATCTGAGTTAAAATTCACCAGCCACCGAGAGCCTTATGCTAAATCAGAAGTGAGATCCTGTACAAGCTCAAATGCCTCCTCCAAGCAATCAGAAAATGTTGGCTTCTTATTAGAGACAGGAATAAACGGTAGTATCATCAGCAAACAAATTTTTCAATTTTAGTGTCAACTCATTAAAGGTAGAGTAAGGTCAACAATGTTTGAATCTTATGACAAATTTAAGTTTCAAATGCTCCTGGGATTGCAAAACACTAGATTTCTAAATGACATAAAAGTTAAATTATAGTAATAGAAAATCTAGTTCACTGTTCCAAGTACATACATAAATTTGTATTTATTTTTTACATGTTAAATTTACAAAATATTTGCTTCCCACTTCTTTATAATTATTTTAAACATATAGTTAGCTCCTTTTCAAATAACTATTACCAGCATAGAGTAATTTCAAAACACTATAAAAATAAACAACAAAACAAAATATTTTTTTCAAACAAAAAATTTATATTTATCTAAATTCATTTAATGTTCATATTATGAATATAGGAAAAAAGTCAGCCTTGTTCATCAAGGTTCGTGTTTCGAAGTTATAGAGTTGAGAGAGGGTTGTAACCACAATTATAGTGGCCTCCTTGACTGCAGTAGCCTTCTCGGCCTTGGGGAGGTGAATTAGCATTAAAAATTTAAAAATAAATGGAAACAGATGAAAACAAAATAAAAACAGCATCTTCTTGGGAGATTTTGATGATTTTTTTAATGAAACATCCTGCATAAGGATGTTTAAAGTGGTGCACATACACCTTGTATAAGATGGTATCTATGGTATGTGTGTATGAATCTTTATTACATATAGTTTAGTTTATACATTGGTAATTGTAACTTTAGTAATGTTTTTAGTAACCTCGTCAGCAATTAGGACATCTGTAACCTGGATCACTACATATGCTCAAATTAATACAGTTCAGGTTGTATTATGTCAATAACCTGAGTCTCTGCATTTTCCTGTAGCAAACATCGACCAACAATATTTTTTGTATATCTGCATGCTTTTACTGCTGTCCGTTTTTAACATACTTTAGGTACTGATTATTTGAAATGTCGTTAACTGACCTGTGGATCCCTCTTTTATTCCTTCACAATAGCAGCAAACTTACCACTATGCTTCTAATAATAATAAAAATCCAATAGTATTTTGAACAAATTTTGTTTAAATTTAATATACTTATACAAAAGCTATGGACTTAGGTAAATGCTAATAAAATAACTTAATAAAAGACCCAACATATTGTTGATTAACTTGAGATATACTACCATATAAAACTTAAGTTTATTTAATTTTGTCATCTTAACTAATCTTCCTAAATTGTGGTTGCTATTTTAAATTTCATCTGCAATGGCAAAAATTTGTACTTTATTGATGCAAGTCTTTATAGTCTGTTGAAGATGTGGGATTAAAAGTGTTCATTACAAATTTTAAAGATCCTTGACCACCATCCATTCCCATCTTAATAATGCAACTGATTGGATTCAGGTTTCTCTGATTGCATGTTTCTTCTACTAATTTCCATGGTTATGGAACATATACTATTGCAATTACTTTAAAAGTCTTCTTTTTAGCAACCTAAAGAATTTATAACTTAAATCTCCTATTTTCGAAAGATATGTTATGAGAGAGAATGTTTAGAATACTTAAATCGATGTTTAAAATATGTAATAGCTACCTTATGACTGCACTGAAACTCTATAGCCTGATTATGACAACACTTCTCAAGAAAAAAAGATTTGTCTTTAATGATCTTTGATGCATTCAACTTAATACTTTTCATTTTAAGTTATATCTCTACTAATCAGTCTATAGCTGTCATAGGAAACTTGTTGCAAGATAAATCTTACAACAAGTTTCATTTTATTACATCTGTTTTGCATTTTATAACATCTTCTCTATTTTGCATCTCTATTTTGCATCTAATTTTTGGAATATTGAAGATCTCTGTAAAATCTTCAAACCTTTGGATCGTATGAGATAATGGAGATTTTCTGGAGAAAGTCGACAGTTTCTTTCTTCAGTTGAAATTTCATTTATAAATTCTGATTTTTACATTTGATCTATCTGAAACACATATTCTTCCAGTTTTTGTAAAACAAATTTTTTCCAAGACTCTTCCACTGATTTACTAATACTCAAACCTTATAATAAAGTTTTTAAAATTATAAACTGTAAAGTCATTTTATGTCAAACTTAGAAATGCATATAACCAATGTATAAAACCTTATTAATTTTACTTGCCTTATTCAAATACAAAATTTAAACACAAGTGCCACAAATGCCAGATAGATGAGAATTTATTTCTATATTAAAACCATGATCCACAAACTGTGTCACCAACTTTACCAATTTTTGTTTTTATTTAAATATTTTTAGACATAAGAAACATATCACTGTTTGATGTTCTGAATGACATCTAGCTTTTTTCAAAATCATTTTAATTAAATTTTGAGGTTTCTAATAGTTTTTTAATATATCTGTTTAAATGAAATAATTATAATTGAAATTTTTTCGATATTTAAAATAACTTAAATTTATACTAATATGGTTTATACATAAGTTGAGTAAAAAATTATATTTGATTACAAACTTAAATATCCACGTTTTTTATTAAAGAACATATTCAAATATATTTTATGCCTATAGTAAATATAGATAGCTTTTTTAAGATTTAAGCACTAAAAATATGAATGTTACATGTTGTACACACACTGTCTATATTTGTATTAAAAAATTATTTGTAAAAGATTATTTGTATTAAAAATATACCAGTGTATACAACCTGTATATGCAACATAATAAACACTCTTTAGCAGAGTATTTAATAAGAAAATCACCAAAATCTCTTAGGAAGATCTTTATTAAGGTTTTTATTTGGTTTTTAGTTGTTTCTTTCTCAGGTTGACATTAGTTTATTAGCTTGCCAAATATTTTTGAATTGCCATGATATTTTACTAAAAATATCTAAATTGATGCAGTGCACACTTAGAACATGTGTATGTTCAAAGATAAACAAGGTAACCAAGGCAATAAAAAACTCAATACTAAATAAAGTTCTATGCAATTTATCAACATTTGGGTGAAGAATCATTTACATGTTTAAAATTTTGTTTACATTTACTTCTTCAGGTAAAAAACTATTAAAAAAATTTTCTGAATGAAGAAATTCATTTTTTCAGGTACATGTTCTGTAATCTAAAGTGGTCTCATGTTTTCTTCTAATAGGTGGTTCACCTAAATTGGGTTTTTAAGTTTAAAAATCATTTGTATTGTTAGGTTATAAATTAAATTAAAATTATTTTTCTAAAAATTTTACTGCGCTTTTTTTAATTATTAAAATTACTATGCTTCTATGCTTCTATAACATTCTATTTCATGTTAAAAACACTGTACCTCTAGATAAAAACACTTGTACCTGTAGCTGACATAAAAACACTGTACCTCTAGATAAAAACACCTGTAGCTGACATAAATTTATTATTATTATTACTTTTTTGATTAAAACTAAAGAAAGTCCTTAAGGCACACTTGAAGAAATTAAAACTTACTAATATTATGAAACAATTTATATTGGTAACCAATAAAATTATTTTTGCTCGGTTTAAATTTATGAGATCTTTTATTTTTGTTGGTTACTGTTGGTCCTGCTAGAAACAAATCTTGTATTTCTTTGCTTGCTATTGAAATGAATGATTTTAATAAATAAGTTCTGTTTTCTTCATTTATAACTTTAAAACTCACACCTTAGACCTGCTTAAAGAGTAAAAATTTTATGTTTTCCCTGAATTAGTGAATTTCAATTTTTTAAACAAATAATTGGATCCTAAGGTCATGTGACTACAGATATTTAAGGCCATGGGAACTTTGCCTCTTAATATTGTATTCAGTTAACTACTTTATTTTTTCCATTGTACCTGTTTTTTCTTTTTGATGAAAAGAAAATTTTTTTTGCCTTGATTTTTCATTCAAGATATGATTTAAATGACTATGAGACCAGTGTAAGATTTAAAAAAATGAAAATACAACTCTGTTTTTTCCCCTGGATCTAATCTACAGGACAAATATTATTAAAACATATTTTTTCAAGGGAAAATAAACAAAACCTTTCACACAATCACTCAACTTATTTAATATAACATATGAAACTCAAAAGACAAGGCAGCCTTATGGTAAAACAAGCTGAACTAAGTGCTACTAAGGAATTAGTGTTTTAGACATTGTTATAGACAACAGGTATGTATTGATTGCTTATATAGTTTTAAAAAAAAGTAGTTTAAATTTAATAGTTTAAAAATATAATTTCTGCAAACATATTTAAAAAATATGTAATGTAACAATGTATTTATTTTGTTTTTAGAGTTTAAAATTTTGTAATATTTTTAGATTACAAGTCGAAAAACAATATATTTATATTCATTCACAAATTAAAGGATTTATATTCATTATATTGAACTAATAATATGGTTTTCTATATACATCTATAAACCATGATTAATTACTAATTTGTTATAAATGCAAATGATAGATTGTTTTATAAATTAATAAATTTTAGATTAAATAACTTTGAATTATCTAAGATTAATTGTAGAAAGTGAGAAGAAATTGTGAAAGATTAATTGTAGAAAGTGAGAAGAAATTGTGAAAAAAAGAGATTATTTTAAGTATTTCAATGCAAGATATAAAAATAAATTCAATCAACTTTAAACAAAACATACTTTACAAAACCACCTGCATTTTGTATTCGTTGTCTTTCTTCATACTAAAAAATGTTGTATAAAATGTGTAAACATAAAAATTTTGGACAAGTTTTATGCAGTTAATAATTTTTATAAAGTTTTTAAAAATAAGTTGGCTTTTGGATAAATTTTGTGTATTCTCGTTATATATTTATAGTACTAAAAAGCTTAACAGTTGTATTATTGATTCAATTGATCCAAATTTATAATAAATACAATTATATTGTGTTTGACTGACTATTTAAACTAAAACAATTATAATTCAATTATGCTTCAGAGTAGTTTAATTTGTTGAAAAAATTTAGCTTCAATAAAACTTATATTTTAAGTGGATTAATAACATTTGTACTATTAAGTAATATAATTTAATACTATAACTTTTAATTCAAAATAAAATTTGTAACTTAAATTGCTCCAATAACAGACTACGTGTACCAAATGAACACAATGAGTTAAAACAACTTAAAGTGCCTCAAAAGCAAATATAATACCTTATCCAAAAAATAGTTAGAATAAATAATTTATTTTTTATTTTTAATCATGAGTTTTTTCATAATCATATATTTAGCATTATTTGTTTATATTATAATTATAATATTAAATATAAATATAATTATATTTATAAAAATATTTGTTTCATAAAAATTTTTAACTATAATAAAAAATCTTGACAATAGACAATCTTTTCACTATTTCGACCAGTAAAACTTAAGATATTTAAAACGAAAATTTTGATTACAGGTGTACCTGTATTCCAAAAATAATTTTGATTACTCAGAACCACTAAACTGTTTGAAGAATTATTTTATACGTAATTACAAAAAGTATATTTGAGCTGTTTAAAAAATGAAAAAAAAAATTTGCCTGTTTTTATACTAATAGGGTGTATACATATATATATATATATATATATATATATATATATATATATATATATATATATATATATATATATATATATATATATATATATATATATATATATATATATATATATATATATATATATTATAAGCATTAAAACATCATATACGGTATCATACTTTTTTTTAAGTAATATTTCGGCTCATATAGTGAGTGCCATTATCAAACTAATAAAACCGTTAAAAAAACTGTTTAAAAATTATAATAAACGTAACCAAATGATGTCATTGCAACGTCAGAAATTCAACATTTTTTAATTTTACAAAAAATGGTTTCCAATGGTGAGTCATCACCAAATTGCCATTGTCAGGATTTAAAACATTATCTTTAGGTTTTGAACATTATACACGTTGTATTTCAATGGCCTCACAAATTTTTCTTGTGTAGTTGTTTGAAATAACAGAAAGCGTTTTAGGGTTCTCCCAGTTTGTTTTACCATGACAAAGTTGTGAACGTTCTACTATTCCAGATGTCCCAGTCATACCTATCCCAGTTGGCTTTTGTAACATTATTTTTATGTTCTTGAATTCGTGTGGAAATCTTTTTTCTTGTTTCATCAGTATAACATGCACCACATGTGCAATTAAGTTGGTATACTCCTGGATGACTGTTTGGAGGCAGTTTAGACTTGTTTCGGCAGAGTATATTTATCAAAGGATTACCAAAACGGAAGACTGTTTTAACACCGACTTTAGGAAACTCTCTTCTTAGAACAAGGCTTAATTTTGGGACCCATGGTAAAATAACAAGATTTTTGGTATCAATTTTTTGAGAACTAGATTTATTTGTGGAGTATTTATAATTATTAGCAATATCTGAATACTGTTTATATGAATGAATTACTTAAAAAAGAAATAAAAAGTATGATACGGTATATGATATTTTAATGCCTATAATATTATTACACACACTATTAAAGATGTCACTTAAATTTTAAATTATATATATATATATATATATATATATATATATATATTTATATAAATATATATATATATATATTTATATATATATATATATATATATATATATATATATATATATATTTGAATGTAAACATCATGTATGAGAGTATGTAAATTATTATTTTATAAACATCAATAAATACGAAAGTATCGGAAATGGCTACAAACTGTACAATCTCATAAAAATCATAAAAGAAATAAAACGAAAGAACAAAATATCATTAGTGACTACTAAAAACATTGAAAACATCATCAGTACGTATCCAACGATTTCATTACCTTGGGTACCAATATTGTCTCCTAAATTACGTAAGGTGTTTAAGAATATAAAACAAGATATAAAACGGTCTTCAAATCAAACTTGAAACTAGAGGCAGTATTAACATCAAGAAATAAATCCAAACTTCAAATGAACAGCCACCCAGGAGTCTACCTTATTAAATGTCATTGTAGCAAAAAGTATATAGGTAAAACAAAAATGCAAATAAAAGCATGCATGCAACAACGCAAAAACAGCACAATAGGATATAAAACAGAA